>NC_142840.1:11515151-11818181 GCF_061612785.1 Hesperophylax consimilis | reverse complement strand
CACCACAAAATATCCAAAATATATGTCAGAAAAAAAGACAAGATCCCAAATTATTTGGTCCATATTTTCAAATTATTCATTGAGAAAATTTGGAAAAAGGGGGGCTCAACACAGAAAAGCCCACATTTTCAAAAAAAAACATCGGAAAATAATCTTTTTGTACCCATAATAAACAATAATAAATAGTACATTTCCACAAAACAGGGATGGAACTCGGGTGGCAAACTGAGAGCCGGGTAAGTAAGACTAGTATCAGTATCATAGCCATAACCCAGAAAATCTCAATCTGGTGACGTGTTGCTTATATTTTTATAAGCGAGCCAAAGGAATGCAATATAATGCCGTAATTCGCCTTATTAATAATACGGTGGTTGAAGGTTTTCGTGGTCGTGACAGAGCAAACCTCGTCAAATTTCACGTTACATCATAAACAGAAGTTAAAGCAACTATAAAATAATATCATGCTAATGAATTACTACATCTATAAAAATGGAGTAATGACTACAATATGTCGGCACGTACTCCAGATGACATCGGCCGTGTTGCACAACCTGAACTTATAATTTCAGAGTACCATAATATACGTATCAAGTTCATAAATAAAGATTGAATATACATATATATCGAGATATACGTGACTGCTCTAACCACTGAGCCATCGCGGAAATCTTCAGACTCGTTCGCGGGAACAATGACGTCACTTACGAACTCTCTCTGGCTCGATGGCGGAATAATAGTCAACATAATTTATGATATTATGAATATGACTGTATTAACACAATATATTTATGATTTAAGATTTTCACGGTTAAAAGTATTTTTTTTAATTGTTTTTGGGGTGTTATGCCGTGTTGCGCTAACTCTTCTTTAGCCAACATTTCGGACAACGTTACAGTGTCCATCATCAGGGCAGATGTGTCAATCGTTGGCTAAAGAAGGAGTTAGCGCAACACGGCATAACACCCCAAAAACAAATAACAAAAAATGTATTTAGGATATAAGGTGATAAGATGAGGTGAGATGGTAATGAAAAGAGAGAGTGGACACTCAAACACACTCTTAATTCTTTGTATATCTCTCTCTATCTGGCGCAGTCTTTTCACACCAGACAACGGTCGCACGGAAGATATTTCATGTTTAAAAATCATTTTGTATAGCTACGCTTTTAGAAATCTTAACCATAAACATAATTTATAAGTATACATATATATTTTCAGTGTTCAAAAAAGAAAATTAATAAAAAAAAACGAATGGCGTCTCAGTTGTATGCCCCTGTTATAACACCTATTATTGTGGGAGGGACGTGTTTCTGTTGCGGCAATACTCCTTGAGATATTCACTCCCATATGTAGTCAAAAATAAACAAAATATTTGCTAGGCATCTCTTACAACAATAAAACATGTCACATGAAATAATTGTATCGCTGAAAGAAGCTGCGGGTTTTGTCTACAAACTGAGCAATCGAATGACTACAAATCGTCGTATCATCACAGTGTCTGAAATATGATGTAACATTTAGTAAAAGTAAAACTGATTCTTATTCAACGTAGATCTATGAATTAAGATATCGTACATTTGACGGTAAAAGGTTCACGGTGAAATTTACGGTATTTGATGAATGATGCTATTTCAACAAACAGAAATGATAAACGACTTCATTATATTTATGTAACGGCAATTTCAACACCGATTTAGACGGAAGAAAGCCGCGAAAAAATAATATTAAATTACACAAGGCATATTTCGTAATTTTAAAACATTGCCTTTTTAAATCTACTGATAAATTGTTATGGAAAATAATACATTTCTCAAAGCAGAAGTGACTCAGCAGGGTGGGGTGTGGAACGAGTTGTTGTTGGAACGCTGCTCGATAGCGAGTACCCGCCCCCCGCTCCGCCACCGACCCCCGCTGCCCGCATGTGTGGGGTATGTGAGATATATGAGGGCAAGGGTATCGTGTGTCGGCCACCCTAAGGATCTCATTTGTCGTGGAATCCATTTTGATTTTCCCCAACACGGCATAACACGGAAAGGATTAACAACAGGGCAAAAGACAGAGGTTTATAAGAGCACGGCGGATAATCTTCAAAGCCGAGTACGAAGGTCCTATTCCTGAAAGAAAGAAAGAAAGCACAGTATGTAAATGAAGGTGTTGATTGACATACCTGAATGCCGTGCGAGGGATGAGAGATGTGGAGGTGTTGCGCCTGGTTGATGTGTAGGTTGCCCGAAGAAGTCTGTGGCGGGGGCCCTGAGGGCGGGCGCGGCGGGGAGGGACCGCCCAGCGGAGGGCGGGGGAGGTAACCCGGACTACCGCCCGAGCTGGGACTGCCGTACGGCGAGTACTGCTTGTAGGAGGGCGGGTAGGATGGCTCCTGCTTCACCTGCTCCTGCTTGCGGAAGGCGCCGCCCGGCCCGGACAGGTAGTCCTGCAGCTCGGCGTACGGGGAGCGGGCGGTGCGCGGCCCGAGACCCAGCTGCCCCTGCTTGTGCTGGTGCTGCTCGGCCATCTGCTTGAGGGTCTGCGCAGCCGGGGACAGTTCCCCGCCCCCGTAACCCCCACCTGGTCGAGGCCCGAAGCCCCTGTTGTTGTTGCCTTGTCCGGGGCTCTCACTCCGTCTCATCATACCCTGCCCCCCGTCCTCGATTTTCACTCTATTGTCATTCAATAACACTCCACGATCTTCGAGACCGAGGTTATCACACTTGTCTTCGAAATTGAAGTCTTTCATGAACTCCGGATAGTCTGATATTTCCGAGATGAGATCTTTAAACGCGTCCGACATGATGATCTCGTTGCCGGCCTCGTCCCCGATGAGGTCCGTGAAGCCGGGGAAGTTGGAAGCCGCGTCGCGCTCCACGGCCGCCGCGCACTGTTCCAGGTCGGGGAAGTCATGGTCATGGTCGGGCTCGCGCTTACACTCCAGCAACGGTTGTCCCGTCTGCCCCGTCGGTCCCGTCCCGGCCTCGCTCTTCACGGAGGAGTTGGTGAGCGCCTTCACCGTCACGTTGGTGGAGATCTGCTGCGGCTGCGAGTCTGCGGCGGAGGTGAACTCCAGCTGCTGCACGATCTCCACGGAGAACTTGGTGAGATTCTCGTTGCCGCCGGAGCCGACGCGCTGCAGCTTGCCGGGGGGAGAGGCCCCGCCCCCGCCCTGCCCGCCCTGCCCACTGCCTGGACCCACTCCCGAGTCAGCGGGCCGCTTTAGGAACTTCTGTTGCTGCAAAAAAAGAATAGCGGTATGAGTCGACAAGTCAAATTGCTTTGATTGGAATTGAAAGTCAAAATTTCTTTACTGTGTGTAGATACCTAGACAAAATAAATTAGCTGGTCGGGTGACCTATTAATTTCTTAAGGCTAACTGAAAAAATAACAAATGAAATGGAGGTAAATTTAAAAAAATCTAGTTAAAACACAATTACCTCAAAAGAGAAAGGACAGATAGCAATTTAACCGTAATGTATTGTTCTATTTATCTGTCTGAGGCTTTTTGGAAGATTTTGGGAAATACAATGAAATGTGAAAATCTTGTTATGTTCACGTTGTAAATATTTCAGTGAAAATCCTAAAACTGATCGACAAGTATACGTAACTCCAATATGCTATTAAGACAGTCAATGGCAGATAGTAATGTTGTTCATATAATAATATGTTTAATTATACAATAATTGCGTTTTATCAGCGAATAATGTTTGGTTTTAGAAGAAATTAAATAAATAACAGAGCAGAATAGAAGTTAGCTAGCTAACACAAAATTGCCTATTAAATATTATTTATTCTAACGAAGAAGTGTTGAAACATTATCTCTCCAGCCCCCACATGTCATGTCGGCTCCCAAAACCACGCGTCCTTTAAACGGCTACTGAAAACCTGAATCATGTCACGGTTCACAAAATTTTATGTCCGAAATAACTCATATTTAAACACTCGCACACTTTCAGGCAACGTACAAGTTGAATAATAATAAGCAACATGTATCGTTGATTTTCCACTTCTTTGCCGCTTTGTCATCGGCACTTGATGCGAAATACACGAATCCTTGAATTTGTAATTACAGTTGTTGTTGAACTTCAATGCAAAAGTTGCTAATTAACAAGTCGGAATAATATTTTTTTTGTCAAACAATAGGAAATATTAATTTATTCCAAAAATCTACGCAAAACCGGATCAAATTTTTTTTCGCTAATCTAAGGAACTCGATCGAAGGTTTGGAAATGAAATTATCAGGCTTTGATTCGCTGCTGAATACTGAAAACTACAAGTAAACTAATTCGACGGTCCCGAAGAATAATGTCGGATGTGCAAATGTGTAGTCCTGCGGTAGAGCTGTTTGAAGTTTCGTTTCTGCATTTTTACTGTTTTCGATAATATATTTCGCCAATTAAATAAAAAGGGTTGATGTAAAATATCAAACAACACTATATTTCTCGACCTCAAAAACAGTAAAAATGCGGAAAGGAAACTTTAAACAGCTCGACATAAAACTAACATTATTCACATCCGACGCTGTTCTTTGGGACAGTCGAATTAAATCCCAAGCTTGATCAAATCTTAGCGAAAACCCAGTTGTCAGTAAAATAAATTAAATGTGGAATAATTTATATAATAAGGTATTATGTATTTTTGTTACAATAATACGATCAAGGAAATAATACAAGCAAGGAGTGCGTGCCAAGACCGAGCAGGAAAACGGCGTGATGATTACAAGTAGAAAAGTATAACGTATACAACATCAATTAGCAGAACTAAAAAACTAATTTAACTCGAGGAAAAATGAGTTTATCTCCTACGAGCATGATTATTACGGTGTCGCAATTTGATGTATATTATGTAGGTATGATAAATGAATGTATGCATATATATCAAGATATAGAGACATCTAATATAGAAATAGGAGCCATAATGAGTCGTAATCATAAATATACGAATATAAAAGTAAAGGGAAGTATTAAATATTTACGATCTACCTATCTAGAAATATTTTGATAATAAGAGTAAGTTAACTTATTTTAATGATGTTAAAAATTCGTTAAATTATAATAAAATAAAAATTTATATTTAAAGAGTTAAAAACGACAGTAAAATTAGTCATTCAATATCTCCGAAAATGGCGAAGTTACGAGCTTTCAAAGTGAACTTGGGTAAAACGTATGCAATGGAATCTCGCGACACGATTCAGTGGGTACAATTCGAGGCAGTGCTGCAATACGGTTATGTTACACGCTTTTTGGCTGGCCGCAAATATAAACATTTTAACGGCTTATATCTTCGGTACTATAAGGTTTTTCCAAAAAAAACTAGAAAGTTCTGTCCTCGGCATGCTCTAATTTATGGTACATTTGCAAAAAAACATGAAATTTCGTTGCAGGAGACAACCTCATTGAATTATGAAAAAAACCATATTATGACGCCTCGCCTTATTTTTTTACATAGTTTATTGCCTACCTGTATCAAAGCTCCATAGCTAACCGTCCGAGGTGTTTTGCTGACTGAGATTTTTTCTGCTTTATTGTAAAATAAGCTAACTCACTCACAGGAGAGACAAGGGAACCATTTCTGTTGGCGGACGAGTTATCTTCCACAAGAAAGTTTGCTTAAGTCTGGACTTCATATAATATAATGTATTTAGAATATCGATTTTTAATTCCCAGTGGCGGCCCTGGCTACAACAACCCGCGGGGACCTACCGATACTGCGGCCATAAACCAGCGGCGGCCCTGGGCCGTGAGATAGCAGCAATCTGTATACATTATGTCCGGCGGGCGGCGCACAGAGAGCCACCAACCAAATATAACGGTATCAATAAATATTTTCACAAAGCACTCTTTTCAGGGTGAAATGCCTAAAACCAAAAAAAAAAAAAAAAAAAAATTTCGTTAGGTCATGAAATTTGAGCTAAACCACGTAATTAAATCACAGGTTTTTTTCTTTACTTTATTTTTGAAGTCTGAGTGAAATGGTAATTTTATGTTGTGTCTTTGTATGTGTTACTCCTAAAGATGACTTCTGATTTAGCAAGGTTTTAAATATGTACTTAGTTGATATTATTTATGGCGAGTTTTACATCGATTGTAAAATAAATTCGGATTTTTACCAATTCAATTGATGTAAAAATAAAATGTATGATTAAAAGCTTATCTACACTATAAAAATCACTAAATTCGTTACTTTAACAACGTCTTCGAAAGAACTGCATTTAACTAGTTCATGTAGCATAATTAGCAATTAAAATTGGAATTAAAACTTACTAACGATTTTTGATTTAAAATATTCTTATTATTTACATTATTTGTAAATGTTTTATCATAAAAACACGACGCAATATATAAATATTGTTTTTTTTCAGGTTGGTACTAAATCACCAGTAATTCTTTATTTTTTTCTCGTTGCTGGACGGAGAACTCCTTCGTCATCGGCCTGAGGACCTATGAAGTCGATGGGTGATAAGGAGCCCCGTTAAAGTTACTTCCTTGGAAGCCGAACGGTCGTGTAAAAAACGGAAGTTTAAAAAAATTCTCTTTCTCACGCTTTCAAAAAAATAATTATTTATTTATTTATTTAAGCCCTAATGGGCTTTTACAAAAGTAGTTAACAAGTAATACAGTTGTGTTATATAGTTTACAATAAATTATGATTTTTGATTAAATTAAGGTAAATTCTAAATTATGGTTTGTGATACTCTGCGAGGTATTTATATTCTAATTTTTATTCTTTCATTTCTTCATTATATTGGTGGAATATTTATGCTTGGCGTATTTTGGTCTATTAAAAGTTTGGTCTATAAAGTCAAACTTTCATTAATCAAGAATTTAAAAGGAGAAAAAAATATATATACAAGGAGTTGAAATCCTCACACACTAACCGAAATTATTATCAGCTTTGTCCATTAAACATTAGTGACAACGACGATTTGGTAAATTTAAAAAAAATATTTTAGTTCCAACAAACATTCACGTTTGTCCCACTGTGCGGCGAGTTATCAGCGAGACAGACACCACGCGCAGGCGCGCGGCACACGCCGCTGTGCGAGGGAGAGGGAGCTTCTGCCATGAATTTATATTGTGGAAGCAAATGTATTGTATATTTTTGAATGAATTCTTATCTATAAGTTATATTGTGTCAACAATTTCAAGTAATAAATTGTCAATATATCTGTCTGTCGATATGTAAGTAAATCACACGACTGATCTACAAGTAATTTAATAGAATAATTTTATAGAATTTTTCAGTAAAGCGCGAAAGTTTAAAGGAACAAACTCTACAATGCAATGGAAAAAATACGTCATTTATCGTAGGGGTGGGCAGAAAGGATGGATTTCTACACAACTCTGTCCTGGATACACCAACCTTGTTTAATTTACATTCGTACATAGCCTTACATACTTCATGTTATGTGAACTCTTGCATGATAATATATATTTTTTTATTTTAGTCTTACAAATTTTGTATCTTTGAAAATCATACATTTTGACAGTTGCAGTTGACAATATTTTCAAATTTGAAAAACTATATCAATATTTTGATACAATTATTTGTAAATCATTTAACGTAGAAATGAATACTCGAACCACACGACTTTTAAACGTACAGTGTAGAAAAACAACACAACGGTGAAAGGGAAGAAGCCTTTGTGGGTTGTAAATTTGTAATGTTGTGATCAAATATATTACTAATATAAAATCATATTAATATGACGCAAAGACTAGGGCCTAGACCGCAAACATAAATTATTTTAACTATACTTTTAATAGTAAAGATACTATCATCAGATTACATACTAGTGTATAACAAACTATTTTATGAAGACTATGAAAAATAAATATGTTATGCGGTATCAAGTAGAAATCAAACAAGTGACTTTTAGACGTATAGCGAAAAAAAAGAATAAACACATTATAAAAATGATTCAGTGTTGCTAGGCGTTTGGAACGCAGCCGCTGTGAGGTTAGCGTTGGTGTAGCGAGTAGAGATTACGATTAGTGATGTGACTTGGCAACAGCGCATGTGCCGAGCCGTGCAGGTGCGCGCGCCCCGTGATATATTTGAATTTGGAATGACAAAAACGGCGCTATCTCGAGTTTGCGGATTTAAGATTTAAGCTAATCCAACAAGACGAAATGGATAAGTGGGGTTATGTTGTGTTGTTTTGCATACTACTATTCGTTCTTCGAGGAAGTTTTAAATTTACATAGATATTAAGATAAATTGCGATGTGTACTCTGGAGTTTCATTACAATAATAATGCGAACGTTGTAAGAACCAAAATACAATATACTAAAAGCTGTTGCATTTTGTTTTGTGAACGCTGCCCAAAATCCCATTACGATGGCACCCATAAATAAGGAATATTGTGTGACGGAAGTAAATTGGAGAAAAAAGGGGAGTATTTTCGTAATTAAGCTTGAAATAATTCCGAAAATATTGAATGATAAATTTAAACTGCAAATTTTCTAGTAAGTTGGAATAACTTTTTGAAGTATCACCGTTGGGTTTCTAGTGTAGCCCCATTCTATGAAATATGAATGACATTTATTTCAATAAATTATTTATTTCTACTAATATTATTTTACTAAATGAAGGACCAATAAGATTTATTTCCTAGTTAAAATTCTTTAAAAACACGTGATGGTCAGTTACAATTAAAAAAAAAAAAAAAATGTAGGCATAGCATTATTTATTATCGTATGTTCTTGATAAGACGACTAAACGTGGAATATGTAATATTGTGTTCTTACGGAAGGTACCTACACAAAATAAAACTAAAAATAATGTTGACACGTTTAAAAATAAATGTAGATAAGAAGGCAACAAATTAATTTAGTTTGTAAAAATAATATTACGTTGTTCACTCTAATTTTAAGCTGCGTTCAGAGCAATGACATTATAATAAGCTTCAGAGAGGGGTTTTTGAACGCGATGGCTAAGTATTTTCAACCTCATTATTAGAATGGAATCTGACAAGAGTTCACACGGGAGTTGCAGTTCGGCGGTTTGCCGAACGTGATTTTTTGCCTTGTGGTACTGATTAAAATCTACAGAGTTATTTTACGATAGCTATTACAGATCGACTATGCAACTAAGAATTCATTATTCCAATTTTATCTTTAGACGATAGTTGGTACAATAATTATTTTGTTTGTTCCGTCCCAACTTGTCTACCGTGCGAAGATTTTCTTTTCCACTTAAGACGAATTGTTTCACAGAATTCGAACAATTCATCAAATTTCAACGTTCATTTTCGGGTTCTGTGAAAGTCCTATTCAAGTTCTGTTATTATATCATTATAGGTTAGTTATAAACTGAACTAAAATAAAAACAGAACATGAAAAAATCTTTCACAGAACTTGAAAATGAACATTGAAATTTGATGAATTGTTCAAATTCTATGAAACAACCCATCCTAAGGACGGGTTGTTTCGGATTATTAGAATTTATCAAATTTCAACATTCATTTTCGGGTTCCGTGAAAATCCTATTCAAGTTCTGTTATTATATCATTATAGGCCAGTTACTTGACAGAACTGAAATAATAACAGAACTTTCACAGAACCTGAAATTTGAAGAATTGTTAAAATTCTCTGAAACAACCCTTCCGTATATTATTATAAAATGTCAAACTCAGAACAAGTTTGAAGCAACTGCCGACGCCCACGTCAAAAAGCTTGACGAAGGATCTGTTTTTTAAATATATTTTTTAATATAATTATAGAAACAAACAGTAAATTGGTTACAAGGTTGGTACCTACGAAATGTTTCCTTGTAATGTCTTTTATGTGGTATGTATATTTAGTAATTAGGTAGTATATAATATTTAGTAATTTAGTAATGTATATTTAGTAATTACCGGATAACTTGTGTTTTATGTAGGTGTATGTGCACAGTATGTCTGTGGGTGTGAGTTTGAGTGTGCATGTAACGAACTGAACAGATTATATCATTCATGTTCCTTTTAAATAAGGGCAGTGAGTCCGAAAAAAATCGACGTTAGAGTTTAGAAAAATATTATTGCAGGTAAAAAGAAGAAATAGGATGTAACCTATAAGCTATACCCTTTGTACTCTGTATTTTTGTGCAATAAACATTTTATTTGAATTTATGAAGAGCACAGTGAATTGGCGAATCAGATGCTGCATTTTTTGCAATTAAGCGTGTGTAATTTCGCTGTACGCAAAAGTCTCAAAGGTGTGTTAAAATTAATTAGGGACAAGAGTACGATAAAATCTATTATTTTTATTGTAGTTATTGTTTTAAAGATTTCGTATAGTGGTAAATCAGTTTTTATTGTTATTTTATTTAATAAAATTAACTCCTAGTCTGAACGAGGCATTAGTATTGTAAAGACAATATATTTGTGAAACAGACAAGAACAAATAAGTATTATAAAAAGTGATATTCGAGTGTAATAAAGAGATTAGAGATTAGATTTTAAAGAGACTAATTAGAGGTAGAAAATTATAATATTCCAAAACCAGTTCCAATTTTGAAAATGCCAATTAATAATATTTTCAGTTAAAGTATTATATTGTAGGTAAGTATCGGTTGTCTGAGTACCTACACATTTTGAAAATGACCCTTAAAAATCCGAGTTCTCGAGTTAATTGAACCAGAATTACTGCAGGCCACAAAATCACGGAAAATCAGTATTTTTGATTGCCATTAAGAATACCATATTATTAAAAATAATTCAACTATTACGTTATTTTTCTAGCTTTTTGAAGAGCCATTGGAATAAAAATTGATGCAATTTAGTCAAGGATTAATAATACCTACTGAAAACATTATGTTTATGTCAAAATTTTGCAGGTAGGTACCTATTTCCGATTAAAATCTCAAATGTTTCTAGCGGGATCCCCCCAACGGGTGCAAGTTATTTATATTTAAGATTAATAAAAACAGGACCTCACTATTCAAATATTTTATGTACCTAATACGGTTTGAAAATTTTATAAAACATAATTTTTTTTATGCAACTATAAAATTAGCGGTACCTAACCACAAAAATTTATTTTTCTAGACGATGAATTAGTAACTTCCCGAGGGATCCCTCTAGAAACATTTGAGATTTTAGTAATAAGATCATCAGAAATAATTAAAATAAACCCCGCAGAAAGATCGATTTTCTAGGCCTGCTAGGGCAAAATCGACCGTATTTCCGAATATTGTTTTTGCACGACTTCAACATTTATGTCGTCAAGATTCCCAATTTATTTAAGAAATTTTATAGGGCAAATTCAAGCGAATGTCTGCCCAATGCACCAGGGCCGTTCTTCACATATTTTTGTGCACGGCTGCTGCACGTACGTCCTTAAGATTCTGGCTTTATTTTAGGATATTGTCTCGTCTTAAATTGTAATGAATGAAGTTGCGCACTGATTTGTTTTCGTCGTAAGAACATTGTCTGTGTAACGCCCATTCCGAACGGCCCAAGAATGCAACTTTCACGACACAATACACTATGACTGTACGGTGTATGGTTCGATAAGAATGCCCACTGATTCTCGGAGTTTCAAGTAGTGCTAGAAAGGAATTTAGGAAACGTTCTTGTTCCGTCTCAAACTTCACCTATACGTTCTACACATAGAATAAATAATAACACAAGACGTACCTTGTGGGCGTGTTTTGTGATCAACATATTTTCCTAATCGAGACTTAAATTTCCGATATTAAACTGTGTTTACGAAATTTAAATGCGGTGGAGATCTACGACGTCGGGTAAGAGAGACGTTGGGCTAAATGAAACATTTATTTAAATTAAAAGTTGTATGGAAGACACTTCTAGTGTTATTCTTTATTCTGTGGTTCTACAGGACAATGATAATGGGACCTGTAGTCTGTAGTACCTACCTACTTACATACATAGATATACTTAGAATGCGTGTACAAAAGGATAATAAGAAGGTTCCGAAGGCTTGTAGGTAACCCTACATCTAGAATAGAATAACAAAATATGTTGGGAAGATTATCTGCTTGACGTATTGCTAGGTACCTAGTACAATTTATTGCTAGGTACCGAATGAATGACTAATATTTAGGTTTATTTTTGTTTTACTAGACTTTTGTAAATATTCACACAGTAAGTTTGAAGCAGTAATAACTCTCGAATGGTGAGCTCTAGCTCTAAATTGCACTTTTTTTCTGTCTGGATTTTCTAGTTAAAACCAAATACTTGCAACTCCCAATGCGATCTCTATAACGAGCTATAAAGCTTTTTAAGGAGATAAAAAAAACAATGTTTTTCAAAAGTTTAATAATTAACAAAACTCCAGAAAAGCCGGGAAGTAATAATTACTGGCCACCTGAAATGTTGAACCGTAACGAATTTCATTAAAATGAAGAAAAAAGTTAGACATTCTGCAATATTGATTAATTTTATATCACAACCGCCATGTTTCAAATGCGTCATCAGTAAATCAGTTCAAGTGTCAAGTTGAGTGTGCTCACTGCATTACAATATTATTACCCCTTTATAACTCGACAAATAAAAATATTAACAAAAAAACACGAAGTTAAAAGCATCCGTCTAGCCTGCTTATTGTTGACTTCCTGCGAGTAGCTTTGGCTGGCTGCCGCTAGATGTCAGCGCGCGGCACACCTGAGGCCTTAGTTTCGAGATCGAATGGCCGGATAAAAAATAACTTACCCCAAAGGGTTTTACAATGATTTAACGCTGTTTGAACAAGGTGCCATAAACGCCGAGTGTTTGGGTCTAGAAATTTCCATTCACGAGGGATAGTGCGTAAACTAAAGAGCTCCTTGTTAGGGAAAAGGGATAGCACCGACATACCATGAAAAAACAGGTAGGTACCGTGTTATTTCAATCTTTGCAGTAACAGTATACTGTTGCTTCCATGTTTGAAGCAGTGCATGTTCCTAAGTTAAACAGTCGGAGAATTTGTGTTTATTTCCGCTTATCAATAAATCCAGATAATTAGGATATTTATGAACGTATCCGAAAACTAAGAACTGTTTTTTGAAAGGTGAAGCACTACGCTTTCAAATTTAATTATAAGAAATACACATATAATTAAAAAGTTTTAAAAATGGCTAACCTTACATTTTTTCATCTAAACACTGACCTAAAATTACTGATAGCGAAAAAAGTACACATTATTAAAAGATGAATTATAAACATTACCGTCACCTCATTTTATTTGACGTTAGGTATAAAAATAATTAATATAAAATTCTCAAAGTTTCATAATTATTTCTAATATTGTATTCGGAGCCTTTGGTTTCACAGTGGTGTATATTTCAAGTAATCTGCGGTCACATAACTCCTAGAATATAAAGCTTGGTGTTGTATCTTTCTAACACCGTTTAGTTCATATTTCTAACCATGACAGCGAGGGAGATACAACTATTCTAATGAGACCATACGATATGTTTCGAAAAGCTAACAAATTAACTCTACGGGTAATAGCGGTTTATTCCCAAAACCGAACAAATTAGCCTAAGTAGTTTTATTAAATGTAACTCGACTAAAATAATAGATTTATTAATCGCGCATTTGGTAGTTAAAATATGTGCTTAAAGCAACCAAAATTGGCAAGCTGATTTTAATATCGTTATTTTTATTTTATTATATAATTACATTGTGTAGATATGTCGTAAGAACGGCTAATTTCAAACACAATTCGATTATACATTTTTTAAATTTATTTCGATTATACAAACGCCCATCACTAGTGTTCGTTTCGAGTTTTTTTTAAACTTTATATGGAGCTTACCAACAAGATATTTTTCCGATAAAGGTCTACATAGACGTTATAATAAATAATACAGCACCTTTGTTTCATACTGCAATCTGCACTAACATATTAAAATCAGTAAGAACATAAATATTTATTAGAATTATTAGTATTAGCAGTCATGTGAACTGATAGACTGGGCTAAACCCGGACGATCAGGACTGAACCCGGACAATCAGGACTGAATCCGTACGATCAGAACTGAGATCCGGGCGAAATGGGGTAATCCCGGGCACTCCTATGATCATGCCGCTGAGAGTTCGGTTGTAAGCTCTCTTTCTGTTACATGCGCCATTTACGAGAAAGAAAGAGAGATTACAACGAAGCTATATGCGGTATACTTGGATAGAACAATAAGGTACAACATTGTGACCTATGAACCTACAACATACTGTTACTTAGAAGTGCACCAGATAAGGATCGGATGATCGTATTCGTTCTCAGCTTTTGAACAAGTCGTGTTAGAAAAGCGGATGATTGAATATTAGAACAATGAATGTCGGTTTAACTAGCAATTAACACAGCTGGACACTGGTAATTTATGTACAGAATTCCAAACTTAAACAAATAATCAATGGCCAACTCATTAACCTGACTTACATGTACTCGCCGCGAAATAAAGAATAAAGACCATACATAGTAAATTGTTTTAGAGTACGAACATTAATAGGTAGGTACATCTCCAGTGTAATGTTGTGTGCGAGCGTATATAGGTATACAATATGTATATGTATATTAACGATTACAGAACGGTAAGCTTATTTCGCAGGAGGAGTTAATTCACGCTATACATATTTGCCATTCAACCAGATTTTGTATGGAATCTGACCGAAGTGCGCGGGAGTTGTAGCGAGCGATTTTCACTGTTTTTGATTGGGTGGCTAATAACTACAGAGTTCAGAAATTTCTTCACCTGCACCTCATTCTTCATAGTTCGAATTAAGAGTGGAGACCAGTGGACAAATCCATCGGGTTCCCACCTGGGCGTCGTTTGTTCATTTCCTCCGGTAGTCTGATAGTCATGTTTTCAAATATTGTAATGTTATTATTCTTGACAAATGATATTTTGCTGACGATGGGCGGACGACGGACATGTAAAACGAACTTGTAATATCACTAACTACAAAGCTGACGTCTTCTCCTGTATACATACTGATTATTTACAAACCGGGCCAGTCTCGGCGCTGAATATTTTAACCCTCTGCAAATGGGGCTTCAAGCACACCAAAGGATCAAACTAAGGTGACTGTAATTAATTTGCATTTGTAATTTTTCTCACGGCTGCGTAAAACCGTATTATAAAATTCGATCATTACTATGGTAATTAAGTTTTAACTAGATGTAGCATGGTTTGGGACGTATGTCTCCATGTTCACTGACAGTACGTATAACATTCAAAATCGAAACGTTGTTTGAAACAAGTTTAGCCGTGTTTGGTGATCAGATCCGAATTGTGAGGTACTTCCGAACCTTCCTCTTTGTGAAATCCTTCGCTTCCTCATCCCTTCAGCCTTATAACGTATCCTGATCAGGATGCCATAGTCCCGACAGTTGGGAGTTGAGGAGCAGTTGAGATTTTTGTGCATATTCAAATTAAGAACACATTTTCAACAGTTCTTTCAGACGTAAAGTAGGTACGTGTGTTACAGTGCATGTTACATTATTAAAAATGGCCGGAGGAGAGTTCAAAGAGTGCGAAATCGAAATTCCTGAAAGCAATCTCACGCCGGACAGTGATGGATACCTCGGGGCTGGTGGGTCCGGGTCCGGAGGGGTGCGGCGGGTCGCGCCAGTCCCGCCTTACCTCCGGATCCTGCCCACGGAGGCTGTAAAACCCGGCTAATACCGCGGCATGGCGAGGCAGTATCGACCATCTAATCTGGACCACAGCTTAACCCTTCTTACATAGAAGGAAGACGCTTAAGAGACATCGTAAAAATGCCAAAGTTAATGCTACCTGTTGTTAATGTTTTTCCAATTAATTATAACATATTATGGAACTTAGACCAGATATTAGCAATAGTTGGGAAAATTAGAGTGATTTTGTTCATGACACAAGCTTTAAAAATATATAAATACTAACTGAATTTTCAACTTCATCTAACCGAACGAATGCCAATGATAATAATACAAATTTTCACATACAAAAGAAATCAACATAATAACCCTCACTAAAAAAATGGTGATCAAGGCGTGAGAAAATCTAAGATTTCAAAAAACACAAGCAAACGAATCAAACACGTCGTAGGTATGCATCACCATTTGAATAAGAAAAATAAAATACACAACTGAATATTCTACAACACTACACGCCATAGTTTACTTTTGCTATACAGCAAATGATAAAAGGGTGATCTATGCGAATTTGACCCTACTACCATTAAAACATTTCTACGGGCTTATCTCTTTAATAGTGTTTCAGACTAGTATAATAATAATAATATTTGGATAATTTGTATAGCGCCGTTTTTGTGCAAAATCACCTCAAGGGCGCTGTATAGTATAGAATTAGTATTTTTATTAATTAATTAATATTCCTTATCTACATTTTTCCATCTTGCATTGTTAGGTATTTTGTTGTGAACATTTATATGTTCTTTGTTTAAAAAAAATGTTTTCATGCCAAGCTGTGCGTGAAAAATCAAATAAATACATTTAATTCTACAACTTATTCTATTGATAAACGACCGTGTATATGAAAACATTACTAATATAGAAATTGACAAAAATAAAGAATAGAAAGATAATACATTGTTTACACAGCTAGAGAGGGTTGTTTATCTGATGTATAAACTGAATTTTCGAATATTTCCAAGGTATTTTTAAATGCGCTATATATTCCTTCTTTTGGAAGATGTCGTAAAAACCAATAAATTTTAAGAAACTAGATCAAATTACCATTTAGATTTTTGTACTTGAAATAGGTATATTTTGATATTTATAAATTGGAATATTTCTTAAGTTGAAAAAAAATTGCTTATTTTTACTCCACTCTCGAAAAATTCTAGAGAATGCGAAATTTTAAAAACACGTTCATTTATTTAGAGAATATCTAAGAAAACTTGTCACTTCACTTTGTATCTAGTTCATACAATTTAAAAAATTGAGTAATCGCAACAAAAAATGAAATTTTGAATTTATTGTTAGGGCAATATGAACATTGAATTCTATTATTTATATTTATCTACACTATGAAAAAATTTGTTATTAAAAAAACACCACTTTCATGGAATTGTTATTAAATTCACACGGTACACACAATTAAAAAAAAATATATGTCTGTAATAACCTCACCTTTTCAAGACGAGAATTTCACGTGTCAGTCTGCTGAAATGCGAGGTTGCCAGTTCTTTCGGAACTCAATTGAAGATATTTTGTTATTAGTACCAAATGGAATCTAAACTTTTACAGTCTTTATACTTTGTGTAACAAAAACACCGTTTAACGGCTATGAAGTGTTTTTTTTAGTAAAGCTGCTAATGTTTGTGATCAATAATTATTCAGTCCACTAAACAATACATCACCTTACATTAACACATAACAATGTACAATATTACGAACATAAACATGCTGTACATCACACGAAAGACGATCACTTATTACGGTCGACTATCAATACGACCACGAAGTTGGTTAGACGCTAAGTTGCGCGGCTGCGAGAGTAATAAAAGTGCATGTGAGGTGGGTTAATTATGAATACAGATGAGTTTCTTAATGAACTATTAGCGGCTTATCCTTCACTTGGGCGGATAATTACAGCGAGGGGGTCAGAGGGTGCACGGGGCGAGTAGCAAACAGGGAGAGCCACACTACAGAACTATAACACCTACATGATTCAATAACTAGTAACCGAGCAATTCAACAAACTTTTCAAGAGTATATAAAGTCATGAAAAGTGATGAAAAAAAAAACTTAGGTTAGGTTTATAGGCCAGTTTTTTTCCCACACTTTAAATGGCCTTATTATATCACTTAAAAGTGTGTTGAATTGCTTCTGTCCTCAGTTGCTAGGGAAGCAAAGCGTAAACAGCAACACGAAAATAAGTTTTTGTGGCATTATCAACTTTTGAATGATTATTTTTGCTAACAGCGAGCTTCAAATGTAAATATTATTACTATTATTATTATTTAATTAGCAGGCAGCATTCTGCTGATGCACTCATATCTGATTTCACAATCATTTTAACAGTGCATAATCGAATTTAAAAATAAGTTAATACTTTTTTGTCTCCAAATAAGAAAAACATTAATTACAAATACAAAATTAATAGATGTATTGAACTAGTAACTATTTTAAATGTTCGAAATGTATCAACATTTTCATGATCAAAAGTGAATTATGTTAATTATCATGTTACTACGCAACTAATTTAGATTGTGAAGTTTTAACTTATATTATTATTACCGTCAATTGGTCATTTTAGGATGTGTATCCATTTACAAAAAGAAAACAAACACAGTCAGGGTCTAAGAAATACATGTAATTATGGTTTAAATTTGTTCGAAAATAACCTAAGTAGAAATTTAAGTAATTTAACTTATAAAATATTTACTTATAAATAAGTGAAGTCCTAAAATTGAACAATAAAAATAATAATACGTATTTGAAAAAAACCTCAATTTTTGCCATTAATCTTCTAATAAATGAAATATAAATAGTGAGAAGAACACTTAATACTTTGCCATACCCGCCGGCCATAGTGGCCAAGTGGAGATAAATTTGATTGTAACAATAAACTAACTACTATTTGCGCTATTATGATATTTTGCTAGATTATATCTGTTGGCAAGTCACCTTTTCTGTATATTTTATCCTGTTTAAATGAAGTGCTTTCTATTATTGTAGCATTCTATGCCTTAAGAAAATTTCAGCTGTATCACATTCAATGTCGTTTTGTATACATATTGATGTGTTCTTAAATGTAATACTAATATTCGCCTATGTACCACTGTGTACTTATAATCTTATGTATCACATTATTGTAAAAGCCTTTTATGGCGTTTAATAAATAAATAAATAAAGAATAAAAAAGCAAATTAATGTAAAATCATACAATGCGCAGCAGTGTTTTTAATATTGTGTCATCTACGTGCAAAATCTTATCTTCTCAAGCCTAAACTTTATAATGAAACTGTAACTGTGACACCAGGTAAGTATCTTTTTCAAAATCTGTTCGTAAATAATTAGAAAGAGCATAGAAATTCATATTCATACAACGCCCACAAAAAACGGCGCTATACAAATTGTTCAATTATTATAATGAAACGTCATTAACAAGCGTCTTGAAAAAATAAAATCCCAACAGTGAACTTTGCAAGTGCACAGTGAACTTTGCAAGTGCACGGTGAACTTTGCAAGTGCACATTGAACTTTGCAAATGCACGGTGAACTTTGCAAGAGCACGGTGAACTTTGCAAGTGCACGGTGAACTGTTCGACAGTTAGCTAGCGCACAGACTGCATAGTGAACTGTGATAGTTCTCTACCTACAACCGCTGTGTATGGCATTTGTTTCACTTTCAATAAAAATAAATTATAATTCTAATTATCCCATTCTTCACTTTACATTACACTTTGCCCACAGTCCATAGAATTATGTTTAAGACCAATTACTACACAACACGTAAATTATTTTCCTTGTTTTTTATTTATTCGTCTTTCACTACAGTATGATACTGAAGATATTTATAATAATATCTTTTTACTACTGCAATATAAACTGTAAAATACAACAATGTGTTATCTTTGGTAACTTTAAATTTCATCTTTATCTTCTACTTTAATGAAAATGTGATGTAATTGCAATTCACGCATACTTTGTGTTAGTTTTTACATCCAATCATAATTCTGTAAATGTGAAAGTCCAGTAGTGCATAAATAAATCAAATAAACATTTCGTTGGTTCATGGCAAGAACTTCAGGGCCCCCTTAGAGGACCTAGTAGCAGAAACAATAGCCTACATATTACATTATTAGATAAAGAGGAATGCCAAGAGGAATCTAATCAATGTTTAAAGATCAAACACGGACAAGTAAATACATGTTGGGAACTACCAAATCGCACTGAGCACTGATACATATTCCAGAGCACATTTCTCCGGCAAAACTAATTTAACCCAGGCCAGGACAATCGATTAAATCGGTATCTTGTCTACAAGATCATCCTATATATTATAGATATTTAAAAATTATGTATAAGTCTATTTTATTTATTAAAACATTAATTAAAATGTTAGTTATACAGGCTGTCCAGAAACTGGTTGAAACTGGAAACTGGTGAATCTACAACACATGTAGAAACCCAAAATATATTTTTTTTGATATTTACCTTTTTCCATTTTATTCAGCAAATAACAGATAAAAAAAACTTTTGGAGCCGGGTCTACGCTTCCATGCATTTTAAAATACATTCATCGTAAAAAAAATGTATTTTACAATACATTTTTTTTTCAAATATTAAAAAAAAAATCCAACTTCGGATTCGATTTACTCGAAAACGAAAGCTTAAATAAAAAAAAAACGTATACCACAAAATCGCGATGTAGATTCACCAGTTTTCCGCATGCACCACTAGTTTCCGGACACCATGTATAAGGTAGAAGGATTTATAACATAATTACCTATTGATGAGAAATAAGAGGTCTATTTATTCAGTACACTGTCTACAGGTTTGTTTATATTTATAGACATTCCTGGGTTACGAATATCCTGAAAATCTAATACTTTTGTCTCCAGTCAGTGGCGCGAACTTAAGGCAACAACAAGACCTTGTGATCACAATCAATATTATTGATTACTCGGAGTGTAATTAATAGTTTTGCGTATTCAATAGGTTATTTTACCAATAATGTAAGTATAGATTGGTGCAAATGTTATGAAAGTGTGTTTAAATGATAAATTATATGTTAGAAATTATAGCGGAAAATAATATTATGTTTTAGTACATATAATAATTGCATAATTTATACAGCGCCGTTTTTGTTATTACTTCAAGGGCGCTGATGTATTTATAATGTTGTTGACGGAAACATCGAAAACGCAATCACGCAGGAACCTACCCATAAAAAGTGTTTAAATAATTAATCCAAATGGGAACAGTTAAATACCCTTGGGCAATATTAATTAATATTGTTGACTCTAATAAACAATAACATATGATGAAAAAACTATGGAGGACGTGTTTGGTCGCTTATGGACGATTACCACTTATTACTCTAAGTTACCACTACATACGTGAGTTCTATAATATAAATCTAAGTAAATCGCGAAAACATTTGACACCACCGTCGACAGATCGTGAATTCGCATAATGCATAAATGGTAAAAGTACATTGATTTTAATTTTTGTGTGTATCAAAATATTGCGCCATGTTCGGTCTTGTGGTTGAGTGCCGATTGTTAAGATTTGCAAACCTGACAGGCTTCACAGCATTCACATGCGACAGGATGACGTTTTTAAAAGTAAGTATCGGAATCACGGACGTATATATAGCTTTGATAAGGGGGGGGTCCGCAAATTAAAAAAAAAATATATAAGGTCATGTTTTCGTGAAAAAAATAGTCAGTCTTAATCAATCAGCCTTTATTTTTAAATATTATATATATAAATCATTCAGTCTCTGATATTTGAACTAAAAATAAACATAACATAATTATCGCTCCTTATTTAAATAAAATCGCTTCGTTTATAACATAAAAAAAGAAATAACATAAAATAAAAGGTGGAAAACAAAATAACTTTTTTTTATACCTAATTTGTTAAGGTACACTAAACAAAAATACTCTTTCATCTTAAGAACAAATAATTTGTTTTAAAATTGAAACACCTTTTATTTAATCACATAACCAAATAATTTATTCTAAACTTTGGTCATATTGTAAGGCACTCTTTTTAATGAACTACAATTATAAAATTAAAATCAAAAAGTATCATCCTACCTACAATAACAAAATATTTTTAATGCAAATAATACTTAATGTATGAAAAAAATAAGCGTTTTCTCTCAAGCTAAATGAAGAGCTTTCATCTTAAGAACAAAATAATTTCTTTTAAACTTTAGTCGTATTATTATGACACTCTTTTTAATGAACTACAATATAATTAAAATTAAAAATTACCTACCTACCTACAGTAACACTAACAAAATATTGTAAATTCAAGTTATACATGAAAATAAATGTAGTTTTCTCTCAAACAAAAAAAACTGACACGAGATTCATTGTTTTACAACTACTATTAATTAAAAATTATCATTCCTTATTTCAAATAAATGGTTGTGCTTTTTTAAATAAGTTATAACTTCTTCGTAAATAATATAAAAAAATAAACAGTATCTAGGTATTACCTGTGTGAACATTATTAACGAATAACATAAAATAAAAGGTAGAAAACAAAATTACTTTTTTAGGTGCACTAATTTCTTTAGGTACCTACCTACACTAAACAAAAAATACTCTTTCATTTTAAGAACAAAATAATTTCCTCTAAACTCTGGTCATTTTGTATGGCACTCTTTTTAATGAACTACAATATAATTAAAATTAAAAAGTACCATCCTACCTACAATGACAAAATATTTTTAATGCAATAATACTTATTTGAATATAATGAAAATAAAAAGTGTTTTCGTGGCTCGCAGTTCAGTGCACCGAACATGTCCGACCGCAGGACGAAATCTCCCGAATTCAGTTTCGGTTTCGGCCGTAGTTTCGGCTGGATGGCGGCCGAAACCGAAACTAAGCCAAAATAGACTAAACTAGATTCTAGCTTGGTATGGTGCGCGCGGCCGAAACGCGGGCGGCGGCGGCGCGCCGCGGCGGGGGTACTGCCCATTCCCCCGCTCCCCGCACTGTGGCGGACTTAAGAAACTATCGTATTCTACAATCGGCGCGGTGCAATGGGGGGGGTCCGGACCCCCAAGACCCCCCCCTTATATACGTCCGTGATCGGAATCTTATGACAAATTAAATATACAATATTCGTCTGCAAATGCATGCATGAATATGTTCATTTCAATCAAATTGATAGAGCAAATAAGAAGGTAACCGATTTAAAAATGTTTTTATAAATAGTAGTATTTTATTATTATTTAATAGGAGTATTTTATTAAAGTTTCAATTTGTGCAAATCAATTGTTCCATAATAATTTTATGTCCAGAAATTAGCAGTAACGAATTTTTTACCTAATTCAGTCGGCAAAGACGCTATAGGGCATTTAGCGAAATAATTAGAAAAACATGAAATCTTTAGAAAAATAAGCACTGTAATTTCAACTTTTTTGCAATTTATAAATTTAGAGTTCGGGTGGAATATTAAATTGAGATAAATGAGTATTGCTAATTTATTAAAAATCTCTTAAAATTATTGGTAATCCGGTTTAAAACGGGTTTGCAAGCCGTTTCCTGATAAATAAATTCGTAATATATTGGAACACGTGTTCATGCACTTGCCTGGACTGGAATCAACAACGCTAACACCTAAGTCAAATCCCAATTGAAGAAAAATGCGCGTGTGCGTGCATGAGTGTATTTGCCTTGATAATATACAATACTCGAGTCGGGCCATGTCAAGAGTCAGAACAATAGAAGAGTATGTATGAGACGATGTATGAATGTGAATGAGGCAAGAAGTGTGTGCCAAGACCGAGTTGTTTGGCGGTCCGTCCTCTCTGCCTACCCCTGCGGGGAAACGGCGTGATGGTTAGTTAGTTGGTTAGTTAGACGAAAAGAGAAAATATTAGAATTTATATGCACGCGTGTTCCGACATCACATTCGTATTTTACTGATTAAGTTCCTAGTAGGAAACCTATCAATTATTTGTTTAGGGTCTGCAATCCCGTTTTCAACCAGATTAAGAATAATTTGAGGATGTTCTTAATAAATAAGCAATATTTAATTTTAACAATTATTCTCCGTGTGCGGGGTGGGCCGCTAAACAGAATAAAACGTAGGAAAAACGATACAATTCATTCCAATATTAGATAAGAATTACATAATACCAAACTGATGATTTTTCGCGACAACTGCGCTATTTAAATCAGCCAATTATTATCACGCGATAAATTAACTGACTAAATGTTTCCTTCAATAATATTCAAGTAAAAAGATGCACGCATTCGTCAATGACGTGACAATCAATTATTATGGACTACCATCATACACTCTAAACAATTAAATTTTACAAACGTAATAATTACCACTCATTTTCTATTCTATTCTCCACAAGGTAGGTCCAGACGGTCCTGGCAATTCCCAAGAACAATGTGGGTCGCAAAATGAAAACAATACTCAATGTGTAAATATATATATTTTTGAATTTTTTTGAAAAGGAAATACATTTTCAATTAAGGTACATTTACATTTTCACATGTTTACAAAATCAAAACAAAAAACATTATAAATACATTTAACTCTTTTCCAAACGAATTACAGCCTAACATTAATTTTCTTCCGTAACCGGCCAAAATAAGAAATAGCGAATTGCTAATTTTTAAATTATGAAAATAACAAACTTTGTTTACACCACTATTTTTAATAAAAAATATCAACATGTTTCAAGACCAAAGTTTCTTCATCAGGATAATATGAATATACAAATAAGCACAGAACAATAAGTACCTAAAGACAAAAATATAACACTAAACGGTTAATAATAAACTAATTTTTATTAAATACTTAGATTTTGTATGTATTCCTTGCACAAAATCTACGCAGGCTGCCACCCCGAGTGCATCCCGTAGATCTAATTATGCCTCCATTATTATCAAGTCATATCATTATATCATCTTTGCACCATACAGAAGGACAAAAATAACACCTTCACTTCTTTTTAACCGTTTATAATTTTAGTGTTATTTACACGACGCATGTAAAAGACGAGAAATAATTAAGATTTGTTTTATAAGAACTGCCACAGGCGTCCGGACCCAAAAAAGCATTAATATAAGATCCCATTGGTGAAAATTATATCAAAAGCAAACAACACAGTAAGAGTTATTCATTCCATATTATTTCCGACTCTCCATTATACGTTACGGTACGACTAGAGTCATCCATTCTGTAATTATTTTATACATACGCATGTCTGTGTCAAGGGCAATCCTGATTATTGTGTTATCAATTACTTCTAGGTGGTCCCATAAATATGAATGTTGACATTAAAAGCAACTCAAACAATTAGGTCACAGGCAGCAGCTAAAATGCAAGAACACCAATAATTCGATAGGCGTTCTGTAAATCAAATAACAAAAGAATAAGCAAGACAAAATTGGGAATGAATTAATCCGTTTAGTTATAATAAGACATACTTTTTAAAAAGGATGCTAAATTAAATTGAATCGTAAAAAAAGCTGAGGTACATCATAGTGAGAATCCTAAACCCCCAAACCACAAAATGCGTCCAAGTTCCAGGTGTTTACGAGACTCGACGTTTATTGAACCGGGCACAAACAGAGCGAGGAGAAATGCGAGAATAAATGAATAAGGAAAACTCGGGGACCAAAATCTATACGGGAGAATCAGTTACATAACATGTATTAAGTAGATTCAGTATCTCAAATAACTATTCCCTAAAGCAACGTGAAAACGAAAGTGAACATTATTTAAGGTGATCAAAAGTCCCGTGGGGAGGACTACGATGCTTGACTAGCGATCAATTCTTAAAGCAGGGACAGCACAGAAGGCGTTGAGGTTTCATGAGAGCATGTCATCTTTGTGGATGCTTTGTAGAGGATATTTTTAAGGAAATAAGTAAAACTCACGTTGAAGGTGGGAGAAAACAAAAAGCTAGAAAAATAATATGCTAACCATATGCAAATGTTCGACACGCGTTTTGCGTATCTCCCGGCTGTGCTGTGGACACCGGTGTGAAAGGGATCGATGACAGAGCATTTTCTATTTGAAACACTGGTAGAACAAATACAACATTACCTCCTGACATATGTGTTGACAAAGTAAGATCAAATCAATTGTTCTTCAATGATGAAAAACTAAATCAGTGTGGTTATTTATCACAAACTAGAAATATATATTATGTTTCTTTACTATCATGGACAACTGGGGAGAAAGTAAGTACAAAAATATAGTTTGTTTGGAGATATATATATCTCCTACAACGAACTACATCTAGTTCTTTACTATCATGGACAAACCGGAAGAAAGTAAGTACAAATATGTAGCTCGTTTGGTTATATATCTGGTTCTTTACTATCATGGACAAATGGGAAGAAAGTGAGTACAAATATGTAGCTCGTTTGGTTATATGTATATCTGGTTCTTTACTATCATGGACAAATGGGAAGAAAGTAAGTACAAATATGTAGCTCGTTTGGTTATATATCTGGTTCTTTACTATCATGGACAAATGGGTTGGACAAATTACAGTTTAAAAATTGGTCTATAAATTTTACTCCGCAGACTATTGATTCTTCTGGTGATGACACAATACAAAAAATATTTATCTATTTCTATGAATTTAATAAGTTCCATTCTAATAACAAATGTTTATTACATTTTTCCGTCGCTTAGTTGCACGCTCTATATTTGCAGAATCAGTGGGAAAATGGAAGAAATGTGAGAAAGCAATTCGTGGATTGCCTATAAGCAAAGAACCCGAGCCATTTTAAAGGGCGAATAAGGATGTATGCAGGCTACGTGACCGACTTTAGTAAAGGCACAGGCCCTGACTCCAGAGGGAAGTCAAGTAGGCTTTCAGCATTGTCCAAATAATAATGCCTCGATTTACGATTTTACAATCAAATAAAAATTCGAATGTACCATCATGGAAAACCAGCCGTGAAGAACGTATTTTCTGAATTGATAACAACATTGCCCACTGAAGAAATAAAAGGACACACTGAGTTCACATTTTCAAATTTTGCGAGGACTGAGGTGGGAGGATATGAAAGGCAAGCAAGAAAAAAGCAAGGGGAATGTAATGTAGAAAATATGATAATAGTTATTTGGAAGGTTAGCAAGCTACGCTTAGTAACTTGGCAGGGGGTGTCCGGGTTCATGGGGATAATTTTTTTTTAGACGGATGCGTCTGCTCACCAGCTACGTGACGGGCCGGATCGGGAGAGGCCGGTTGAGTGAGACACTTTGACCTCTCTCTCTCTCTCAACGGGATGGAAACATACTCGTATCTACGTCTGTCACTCGTGGACACAGAGACCTCCAGATTCCTACCTGCCTTCGCCACCTTTTCTCTTTCCAGAACTTCCTATCCTTCATTTCCTTAAAAAGACCAAAGCCATTTCAAGGGCCACTCTGGGGATGGAGAGAATCATCATGAATTGTGGAAAAATAGATACAATTCAATAAAATTGAACATTTTAAACAATTCGTAATACAGGGTTTTCCAATAAGAGGTGTTATTTTGGTATTCAATCGTAAAAGATCAATGGTTTCGTTGCTTGTGTGGCACGTAGCGCGTCTTGTTGAAAGTAAACGTTGTCAAGATCAATACCATCCAATTCCAGCCATAAAAAAATCATTAATCATCTCTCGATAGCGCAATCCATTCACCGTAACTGTTGCTCCAGCCTCATTTTCGAAAAGTAAGGTCCAATGACTGCCGGACCATAAATCGCATCAAACAGTCACACGTTGAGGATAGAGAGGCTTTTCAACAATAACTCTTGGGTTTTCCGAGCCCCAGATGCGACAATTTTGCTTGTTGACGAAGCCACCGAGGTGGAAATGGGCCTCATCACTCAAGATGATTTGCATTTGATTCACTCGAGTGAATTTTAATAATTTCAATGCGTTGTTGAAGCGTGTATCGTTCCATTTTTATTAATGGCGTAGTTTCTACTTGTCAAATGTCAAAAAATTAGAGCTTCAAAAGTAACATCTACCGAAATAGCGGGCTATTCAAAATATCACCTCTTATTGGAAAACCCTGTATTTAATATATTTTTATTTGGTCCTCGTCGTATTTTGGACCCGCTACCTTTGAACCCAGACCGCGAAGCTTACCTTACTAAGGGGATGTACTTTCTGCAGATACCACATCGAAGATAATTGGAAAGAAATATATGTTTGTTTTTGTTACGTCATGCAACATGAGAGTTATAATTGCCCGGATGGCTATGGCATTCCCATTTGATAGTGAGTTTGATAGAGATCACGGAGGGGAAGGTAGGAAAGTACGCGCCTGTTCAGATCTGGCCACCAAAGCCATTTAATGTAGCCTTCCCGACCAGGCGATACATGGAACAGTATTGCCAACCCGAAAGCCGGCCATAACGAAATATATTTTTAAATTAACGACAAACAGTCGTGTATTGTGTTATTGGTCTGCAGTGTTATTTATTTATACCCACAATCCAATCCAGCGGGAAAGCGAGACAAGCGAGTATGGGAACTAAATAACAACAATGGCCCGAGAGTTGTACGAGTCTGCCTCAACGATTACAAACACAATTACGTATGTATTTTGAAAGTATTCATTTCTTTCTGCGCGACATGCCGTTCTTACAGAAATGTACACTTTCGCGTACGCAATCGTTAGCCGTTATCTACCCGGTGACAAACTGTGGCGCGGCACTACGGTGTCGGCTTCGATACATGGATGGAGTTGCATCACATCACATCTGTTTTGTGTTTATCCGACGTTTACTATTGTTTCCATTATGAGGAAGCTACAAGCCAAAAATGTGTATATTCTTGGTATTCCTTATATTGTAGGTAATAGGCATTAAAATCGCTTGACAAATGGAGTCTGGAAACGTTTGATTTCAAGCACAAAACTGGTTTTTATTTATTTTGTTAATAATTTTATAAGAAAGCAAAAAAGTTAATCAAGTGAAACTGTCACAGATAAGCTTAGCTATAATTCTGATTTTTTTAAGTTGCTTTTTTTATGCGTTCATACATTTCTATTGAAAAAATATATTTTTTAGTAGTTTACATTTATATTTTTTATTGAGTTATTTATTTTTTTATTTGTATTATACTCAAGCGAAACGATAGGAAAACCTTCAATTTATCTAAAGCATATTTTTGGTATTCACACTGTACACCAATTCGTTATAAAGATCAATCAAAATAGTGATTTGGCATTAAGCTTCGCCTTAAGTGCTAATGCTGAAAATATGACGATCATTAATTCAAATAATACGTTAAATATACAGATGACAAAAGGGTATTTTTCTCAGAAAATAACCTTATATTAAGAGTTTCGTTACTTGTAGCCTCTCGTTCTGATATATGTGTTGTTTATAAGAAAGCTGGAGAGATGGTAATGGAGCTAATTGGCGATACGCTCTTATAAAACATAAAATCTGACTCTGAACACTCACATAAAGTCAACAGAATTCTAGGTTAAAACTATTTTAAAATCATATTGTAATTTCTATCATGAGCTATGGAGATTTTAAATATTATTTAAAATGGAGAAAAATACAACAAATTGTTTCATCCATATTTTTAAATACAAATCTCGGGTGAAACCTGAAAATAAATCTAGATTACTAAAAATATTTTAAACTCCCGCAAGAAGTGCTGATAATGGAAGAAATGAATGAAGCACAAAAAGCGAACCAGCGTGCATCAATGGAGATGCTAAGATGATGGTCGATTTTGATAATTTCACCAATACATCTAAAATAATTATTATATTTTACCTTCTCAAATCATATCTATGTATCTTAAGTCTCAACTCCATATTATGACGTGTACGAGTAGCTACACTAAAACAACCCTTAAATATTAATTGAACTTTTCAAATTTCGAATTGATGGAAAAGAACACCCTTAAAGGGTGAAAGTCAAATAAATTGTTTTACAATTTTCATTTTTGAATGTAACGACTTGAGTACAAGCGTTAATCGGGCTGTACTGGCTCTACTGTACTGAACCAAACCGGAAGCCGGAAGTGAAAAATAGGCAAGGGAAGGGAATAAGAGAAAGAGTTGACTTCCGCTTCCTCCATCTGTTCGCCACTGAAGCGTCAATAGTGTCTTTCTAAAGGAAATCTAATAATATATATGTATAAAATCGACGTGGTAAGCAAGTACGATTGTATTATGAACAAGAAAGCGTAAGGGTTCGTATAGATTTGCGAACCGAAACGCGAACTGTACCACGAGTTAGGCTAAGGACTCACGGAGCGATTTTCACCCGCGTCCGCGGGATAGCCTTACGGGAAATTACGGGAACAATTAGTCTTACGGGAAAGGAACGAATCAACAGCAAGCGGCGTTTCGCGCCATTTGCGGTTGCTTCGTTTCTTTCCTATATGTTGAGGTTCAGATCGGCAGTTCGGCTCGCAGATGTATACGTAGCATTATATTAACAAGATGATAAAAAAGAGACGTTTCGACGGTGATAGCCATTGTCAACACTGGCCCTTTTATCATATGGATAGAGAAAGGAGCCAGTAAAAATAAACGACGCCAAAAATGAATAATGGATAAAAGAAATCGGGGACGCCTCACAAGTAAATGTCGCTGATTTATTAAAACCCTGTTAAATACGGGATAGCAACCGAAAAAAAATTTCAACTTTCACCTGCGTTGTCCTGATAGTACACAAAGACGAAATACGGAAATATTAAAAAAATATATTATCACATGTTCTGACATCGTCATAAAAATTCCGTGTTTTACTGATAATTTATTCGGAAACCTCTCAATTCATTCGTTAAGGGCCTGCAGATTTTTAATAAATTCGCAATATTTTATATCAAGTTTTCTCCGATCAAGATATTAGTTGGAATAATCCAAAAGTGCGTAAACGTTACGATGTATAAATGTGAATAATTGTGTTCTAATCTACCAACCCCTGTGTGAAAATTGCATAAAGGTTAGTTAGCGAAATGGGAGATTATATTTTTTTCAAAGAGAATTCTAAATTTTTTTTATCATATCCAATCATAGTTCGAAGGACCTCAGAAAAAAATGTATAAATTAGTTTTAGCCATTTTTATTTTTATCAGATGTCTAAAAAGGTTCCATAAAAAAAACTAAAAAAAAATCATTAGCAAATAAGTACTTTCTTTTTTATATGTAACAGTACATGAGTCCCAAATGTTCCTAACCATCTGGACCCAGTGTTGCTTTGTGAGGCTGAACGTAGCGGGAAAGCGAGGTAAATGGGGAAGAGAAAGGTAAGGAAGTATCTGGCTATTCAGATCTGGTCATACACGGCCAAAACCATTTACAGCAACGTTTCAATTCAGAATGGTGGTCTTGCGCCAGGGCATAACTAAGAGCATCTTCCACGTTCGGAACGTACAGCAAATATGCTATAATATTATTTTAAATGAGTACTTTGCGAAATAACATAAATTAATCAAATAAAATTTATTTGCGTACGCCGGGATTTGAACCCGCGACATCCCGCTCGCTAGTCGAGAGCCTTATCCCTAGTACAGCACGGAGGCCGTCAACAAATTAAACAAATTAATAATATATTTCTTATCCAAAAACATCAACAATTCCGCAAAGCAAACGAAAGATAACTCAGAAAGGTAAAAAATATATTCGTATTTAAAAATGTATCAAACGTCTTGTCCCAAAAAAACAATGTATTTACAATAATTTGCATGTTTTAGTCGAAAGTCGACGGACGATTGTGAAAGAGGACGTATTAAATTTAGTGAACGGCAAATCAAATTGCAGCTCGGCGGGCAACAATAGGCGCAAAGCGGAGGTTGCGACCTAGGGCCCTAATTACTCTTAATGGCAATTTATTTATGAATCAGAAAGTTTGGAGTGGACGCTTGCAACAGTCGCAGCTGACCGGACATGGGGTCAGCGAGACGGCCGGGGATTAGTGAGACAAGAGACAATGTTCACTGGTCGCTGTTCACTATCAGTGCGCACTCATTCTCACTGGGTCTCATTCCGTAATATTATTATTATCAAACTACTGCCTCGATCCCCTGGCGACGCTTTTCCACACTAGCGAATACATTTTTGCGCTTCATTTGAGGACAACAAATTGAGTCCAACTGCTTCCAACTGACTGGAGCCAGTGAGACTATGGCATTCCCAATTGGGGTATGTCGTGAGGCTGAAGGTAGAAGGGATGGGAAGGAGATGAGGAAGAGAACGGTGGGGAAGTACCTGGCAATTCAGATCAAGTCATCAAACACGGACAAAGCCATTTCAAGCAACGTTTCAATTCTAAATGGTGGTCTCACACCAGAGCGATGCTGAGAGTATCTTCCATTCTGGAAGTAAGAAAATCCTAAAACCATATCGAATTCTAAATTGAATACCGCACAAGAGTCCCGACTGTCTAGGGCCAGTGGGATTAAGACATCTCCAATTGGGCTAAGTTGAGAGGCTGCGTGGAGTGAGGAGAGGAAACGAGATGAGATAGAGGAAGGTTATAAAGTTCCTGGCTATTCAAATCTGGTCACCAAACACAGCAAATGCCAATTTAACAACATTATTTTCTAATGTAAATGTAAAACCAGTGTATTAGACATAAATTGTTATTGTTGAAGGCGTACAAAAATGACATATTAGGTATAATGATTAAATGAAGTCAAAGTTCAAGTAAATCATTTCAAAACCACAAAGAGAGTGCCATAATACAGATGTTAAATGTATTTATATGTATAGAGGAGTGCCTGTGGCGGTCGTGCGGCGTTTGTTTGATTTTTACACAAATCTACAGTTTTATTCCGAGATTGATGAAATTTTGCACACTGTCAAAGTTTGATTTCGAAAAAGTCTGTGTAAAGCCCGGAAATAGCCGGGTTAGTATTTAAATAAAATACTTTGCACATTCTACAATTTCCGTCTCAGTGTGCAATTAATGACAATTCCTCTGACATTCGTGGGTGACATTGAGTGCGAACTGACGAGTTTTCCAGTTTACCGCGAATTTCTCAAAGTAAATATACAAACAAAGTTGAATTGACACAACGACCGACATAAAGATAGGCAAGTCGCATTCATAGCATCAATGGTATCGAAGATATTTTGTATTTGAAACAAAGAATAGATTATCAACATCCTTGCAAATAGTCATTATTGCTATAATTGAGGTCAGATATTACGTACATCTGGGCCCTTAGCACAAGCACATCGATACATTTTTTATCGACATTTTAGATTATTTGTTAACATTCGCGAACACGACCGCAGATCGCCAACGAGTAACGTATACTACACTTCACGTCGACTAAATAAAACGACTAAAATTACTAAATCTATGTGTATTCACTGGCGATCTGCAGTCGTGCAGGTAATAAAAGATATTGCAATTTTTATGAGATGAAAAGAGCATTGAATTATTAAATGAATAGATGATACTAAAGCGTCATATCGAAAATCATGAATACATAATCACTAGTAAAATGATAATTTTATCGCCATTTGCCGAGTTTTATTACGGCAAAGTGGAAATGGAACAGATAATTTGTATCTGCCGAAAAGCCGCTCTCACTTTTGCAATGTGTCGTCGACGACAAAAATTCAACGTAGTGTGTTAAATCTTAACCCTTTAACGCATATTCGAAACTGTGTTTAACAAAATAAAATACGCAAGGCTAAATAAAAAATATGTTAAAGGAGGCATCCATGTCCCACCATTTCCACGTATTTCTGTTTGTATTGCATGATATTGAGAATATTTTTAGTTTTTTATTAGAAACATATATTTATTTATTCGAATTCGATATTTATATTAAAATAATATTGACTTGAATAAGGAGATAATATGTTAAGGAGAGCCCTAAGGCACATCTCATGATCAGATACAACGTTATATAGTGGGTGGTCGTTTATGGACCAATACTGTAGGGAATTAAAAGCGTTGGTGTTATATTTGCACAGTAATTATTTTTCTACAATTTAAATTATTAATTACTATGTTCTAGTGGCGTTTTACTACGCTATATTAGTAAATAATAATAATAATATCTTTATTAAGAAAAGTTTACACATTACAACTATACATACATATTATGGCGTACATTGATTTGTAACTTTTATATTTAAGGTTATAAAATGAACAGAAAAATACAAACATAATATTGTGAAGGTAAAAAGAAAATAAAAGTACAGTTGAGGTTTCTCAAATACCGCCTCACTAGGCTAGCCTGTGTTGAGGCAGAATTTTTCGTGGTAGTTCCTAATACCTTTGAACTTCAATAACTGTGAATTTGGGTGAATGCACCGGTGAAGGCCCTATTCTTATTTTTGATCCAAATTATTACATTATCTTTGAAATTTTTTTGTGAATCACATTGTTTTATGCTGTCTGGAAGAATGTTGTAGAGTCTTGTCGCAAAGTATTTAAAGTTTCGTTGACCAAACGTAGTATGTGTTATCGGTTATCGGTATTTGTAGTAAGGTTTTGTTGTTGCTTCGAGTACATCGTGTATTTGAATTTTTTTCGTAGTAATTATGTATATTTAAGTATAGATGAGTTACGATAGTTTTTGCATATAACTGCCGAACATCAAACACATTCATAATATTAAAAATTAGATTCTTTGTTTTTCGAAATATAAATATGTCGAAAAACAAAGGCGTTGTAATAATAAAATGTAGATAAATAAGTCAAATGTGTGTGGCAAAGCAACAGTTTAAACATAGGTAATAGCTTCATAAGCGTAGAACCGAAAAAAATATTACGAAAAGTAGAACTTATAAATAAAAATTTGATTACAAAATGACATGAAATAAAGCGGTCAGAATGTCAGCATCTGCGGTTTATATAAGGAAATTAATGTTTTTTTTTTTATATTATCATAATATAGACATGATATAATGTTCGTCATACAGGACGTACGTAATCGTTATTTGACGCCAAGGTTAACGAATTCAGTTACTTTCGGCACTCTAGGGGTTAAAAAGTAAAACGATATATCGTAAAAGAAAGTGACACTGGGGCAGCCTCAATCAAAGGTTAAAAGGATGATGAGGCGTCAACTTGGAAGTTAAATCACGAATAATTTAAATAAACAATTTGTATTTAAAAAAATATATTATTGTCTCCGTTGCGACGTGCTAAAGAGAAAGAGCTAATACGATCGACACGCGTTGTATTATTAATGTTATTATATAAAATTCGCAAGTAATACTCGTTAAACTTTCTGAAAGTAAAACTACGTCTTGTATTATGTACGAGACACGGAGCCATCGTGAAGATATTGATGTCATATATTATTATTAATCATGAAGAATATTTATTTGGGATATAGTGCCTCGTTTTAGTTGTGAGATTTCTTTCATGATTCATTTAATTTCATTTCCGTCATTATTTAAATGATTTGACATTATCAAAAGTGATGGTAGGTACTTTTATAACATAAAATGTTTGCTTAATTCTACACATAAATACATATATATTAAAAACTTTAAGAATTATGTATTACTAACTAAACAACTGTGTTCAATATTATATATCAAATTAAAAAGGTCAGGTTCAGGGTGGTAGAACTTTGAGCTTTGAATTATGAATTTTAAAATATTAAACATGTCGAAAAGATACCTTCTATAAGTCTGTCTCAAGAAATATATGCGAATAGTATTACAATAAATTTGACGTACTTATTACAAACAAAACTTGTTGGAGAATATGACTGTGAAGCCTAATAATAAAGTTATAATTAATAACATTGTGATGAGTCAACCAAAACGGTAAATTTTATTTTATATAATATTACACCGCATAAGGTACACACACATCAACACATTCCACAAACAAATACTGAAAAAAATGCTTTGCTTTTTTTGGCACCGTTGTTTTCGAAATATAACCTCAGGGGCGCTTTACAAAGTTATAAAATAACAAGCTACGAAGAAGGAAATATCACGTCAGGGGCGCTTTACAAAATTAGAAGATAACAAGCTACGGATAAGGAAATAACACCTCATGGGCGCTTTACAAAATTATAAAATAACAAGCTACGAAGAAGGAAATATCACGTCAGGGGCGCTTTACAAAATTATAAGATAACAAGCTACGGATAAGGAAATAACACCTCAGGGGGGCTTTACAAAATTATAAAATAACAAGCTACGAAGAAGGAAATATCACGTCAGGGGCGCTTTACAAAATTATAAAATAACAAGCTACGGAGAAGGAAATGCCACACCAGGGGCGCGTTACAAAGTCATAAAATAACAAAATATGGACAGAAAAATATTACCTCAGGAGCGCTTTACAAATTTATAAAATAACAAAATAAAGACAGAGAAATATCACCTCAGGGGCGCTTTACAAAGTAATAAAATAACAAAATATGGACAGAGAAATATCACCTCAGGGGCGCTTTGCAAAGTTATAAAATAACAAGCTACGGAGAAGGAAATATCACCTAAGGGGTGCTTTTAAATTTGGTGAAATAATTCGGCCCACCAATGGGGAATTTTAAGGAAACTCCCCCATCTGATTCCGTCACCGCTCTTCGAAAGCATAATATCATGGGAGACTAATTTGATCCTTGCAGACAACACAAGGTAAAAAAGTATGCTTGATGATGTAAAAAGCTATGCTTTCGATCTTTCTGCGAAAAAATGAACTTCTTTTCGATAAATATTTTCGTAACCCAATTTTAGGAACGAATTATTTTGATTTTCGTGTCATTTTTAACATCCACACGCCCTTGTCTAGACTTTGTTGGTCGGTGTATGACACACATTAGCAAGTAAAATGCAAGTAAAGCAGTATTTTTCGTAAGTATGAGCTTAGTATGTACTATGTGGAAACATAGGAGATATTCCGATACAAGTTTTATTCATGCAAATAATCATGAGACACCTTTCAACAAAATGACAACATAATATTATCAGCCAAGGGGTTACACATCGTCTGTTATCAGTATGAAATGGTTAATTGTGAAAAATAAGCAATAGGATGAATGAATGGCAGACAAGGTGTTGCAAATTTTAAATTTTACCATAATAATGATAATAAAGTTGACATCGGAACATATTATGAAGGTTTCGGGAGCAGATAGTGTCATTTCTTAGTTTCGAAATAAATCAATTTTAAACTTTTACCAAATCCATATACCAAAAAACATACAATCAAATAAAAATTAAAGCATTTTTTAATAACATTTATCAAACAAAAGTATACATAAACTTACATCATAAAAGTCTTTACTATTTAGTAACAAATTCCAATTACGTTACAATACATACTTATACACAGACGCGCTGTACAAATATCAAAGTGGCAAGCCAAAAGCAAGACAATTGTATTGCTTTCGATTTCGTAATGTCAATACTAAAGTACCATGCGTCGCGTAAGGTCGTGTGCTACCTCTAAGTAAATTGCATTGAAATAACAAAATGCCTTCGTGAGAAAAAGTTTTCATTACTCGGCAAACACCAGTAAAAGCCAAGTAATAAGATTTCGTTCGTAAATACACAGAAATTATTTAATTATCATTAACAATTATTTCCCGAAGATTTTCAGCGCCATTATAAGTATAAGGACAACATAATATCAGTAGAACGTCTCATGCAGTATTCCGTGTTCGTCTTATATGTAGTGTAAGCGAGTAAGCGTATCTTTTTATCCCAGTCACACCAGTGAGATAGAACGTAGTATTCGACGAAAATACGAAAACGCCGCCTGCTATCGTTTATTTCAGTCATACGCACATATTCTTTGAATGTCTATCTTTGTCGTACATGAACAACGTTTGAATTAAGAATGTACTGGAAACATAAAAGTGTTTCTTTCTTGCCTCATTTTATCTTGGGTTTGTGAGAATAACGAGTCTAGACGTACTGTAACGTCATTGCAAAATACATCAATAAAAGCGTGGGTTGGCACTATATTTAAATAAAATAAAAAGCTAACCCCAAAAAAAATGTCCGGCTCCTGGGAAATGTAATGTAGTGTCATGTCTCGATTTCTACATTCGAAGAACTAGAAACAATAAAGTCTGGATCTCAGACAGAATCGGTAGAATCAATGATTATTGTCAAATTTAGTCCCTGCTAGCTACATTTCACGCTTCACCTGTCGTCATTTTGGTGTTGACACTTTTGGTTCAAAAATATTTTCAAATAAATCGATGGAGAAACAATGATTTATGTCCAGGGATCCAAAAGATCAACCAAACACGTTTGTTGTTAGATAAAAAGACAGCTTATACATTGTTGCCATACATAGCACAACTCAAGTCATTTTTTACAAAATAAATACACTATCTGCTTCCACGGAGAGGCTTTTTATCAAGATACTTTTAAAATGTGACTGCATGATAATTTCCCGATAAAATATTAGTCATTCAGAATATATATAAACATGTTCATGCTCACGCAGGAGCCCTTGTCCGAATAAATCTAGTGGACGAGATGCGAAACTAATGAAGAACACGTGTTCCGACTTCCTCATAACATATGGGCCTAAGGCTTGGAATAAACTCCCTTCAGAACTAAGACGCGTAACAAGCTTAACAGAATTCAGGTCCAAACTAAAAATTTACCTTTTTATGCTCTCATACCCCTAAACTGAATATACCTACCTGCCTGAGAGTAGCATTCTTGTATTGCCTATGGTATATCCTAATCAGACTTTTCTTATTGGATTTACATTATTCGAAGCATATACTTATCAATCTGCCTCACACCAAAGAACGAATGAAGAAAAACTGGGAAGATAAATTCTAATCAAATCCTTGTTCTTTTGTACCGCCTAACTAGGAGTTGCTTTTCCTCTCTTAAACCAGCTCATTAAAGAACATAAATATACATTAATAAAATAAATACCAGAATTAATAACAGCATCTCCAATTACACGTGTTCTATTTATATCACCTGCATACGAACTGTACATAAATTTCTCTAATAGACAATGAACAGTGATAATCTCAAGTGACCTCTCCCAGGTAAGTGTAGTCCAGTATCTATATTATCTGCCTGAACAGAATAATAATAATAATAATTGGATGACTTGTATAGCGCCGTTTTTGTGCAAAATCACCTCAAGGGCGCTGTACAAACTTATAATACATTTCTACAGTGATCTATGTTATTACCTAACTATTTATGGTGATAATATACAGTACAATACTTACCTGGTAGGTCACTTGAGATTAACACTTAATTAACATTATTTAATTGTTTATTAGCGAAATTTATATACAGGATTTAGGACATAATTGGAAAATTGAATATAACTGGACTTTCTCTTAGGAATAGTATATTTAATTTAAGGGTACGACAGCTTAAAAAGGTAAGTTTTTAGTTTCGACCTGAATTCTGTTTGACATGTTATGGATCTTAGTTCCGGAGGAAGTTTATTCTAAGCCTTCGGCCCAGATACTCCGAAAGCGCGATCACCAAACTTAGTATTTGGCTTGCGCTTAGGTTCTATCAGTCTGCCTACAGCTGATGATGTTGCTGATCTAAGAGTTGACTGCCTCAGACCAGTGTTTTCCGGGACGCATAGTTCTGAGATGTAGGGTGGGGCCATTTCATTGATGGATTTAAACACCATCCAGAACAGTTTGTACTGGATTCTTTCAGGGCACTTGAGCCAGTGAAGGTTACGAAGGTGTTCTGAAATGTGCGAATATTTTGAAACCCCAAATGTAGAATGAAAATAAATTGTAACATGTATCCATTAGCAGCATCAGTTGATCAAATGCATTGTACATATAGTTTTGTATTTGTGATCGACAAGCCGGTAGATGCAATCTGTTAGCCATAAATTGATAATAGTTCGTCTAGTTGGTAATAGGATAGATCATTGTAGAAATACGTTATATATTTGTAAAGCGCCCCTGAGATGATTTTTCACAAAAATACAAATCGCAATAACAAGGCGCAATACAAATCATCCAAATATTATTAACGTATTCGTGCTTTAGTGATAGGTTGTTATGAATTTTTCAAATCATTCGTTATAGGCTTCCAGTTCCACTTTAACAGGATAATTTTACCAGATTTTTAATAAATTAACAATATTTCATACCAGTAAGTTTTCTCCGTGCCCGTGCCCTTCATATTTACACTGTTAAAATGGAAAATTTGCACTATCAATGTTAAAATATGCACCGATAATGTCAAAATATACGATAAAAATTAGTATTTATGTGTCTTGTAACCGCACATAAAGCATATTAGAATGCAAAGGTCAAACGCAACCATTTTCGGGTCGCACCATCATTTACATCAAGAGCTTATCCGAAATTCGATAAAAAAGCAGGCAATAGTATTATTTTTCAAGGTAAAAAAACTTATTAAAATGTGATAAACAAGGTGACAACCCTGTTACCGCATTCCATAGTTTGTTATCTACTAATTTGGCTGGCCGTGAGGCCGATTCAATTATGTGTTCTATAGTTCTAGAGGTCACTATGGACAGTTATATCTCATAAGAACCTCCAAGAAGTACAATTTAAGTTCTGAAGCTATGGTAGGTACAATAATTACATAGGTACGTAATTAAATTATTATGTTAAATAAACTTATACACGGTGTTCGGAATCAAGTGGTACAAGCTGGAAATTGATAACTCTGATTTTTAATTTTTTAAAAGGCGTCGAAGCGAAACCCGGCTACAAAAGTTTAAGGATAAAAGGTTAAAAAAAAGTTTTCCGTTTCCCGCGTGTACCACTACTTTCCGGACACCGTGTATAGTTGGTACATTCATTAACAATACATTCGATATAATTCGGAGTGAAGCGCCTCACTGAAAACTAAGAATGATTCATTACACCTAATGATATATTATAATGTCATATAAATCTGTAATACATTCGAGAATTGGTTGAACTTGGACTAAAATAAAGCGTGTCATCAAAATTAAATATGTTTAATATGGCTGATATTTCAAATTAACCAAGTTCACCAATTTAACGTTGACCATAGTTGCTGCTAGTGGTAAGCTCTTAGCTACGAAATAAGAAGTACTCGGCCTAAAAGCAGGGTGAGATAAAACATATTATAAGAAGTGTTGATTTTTCCGTATAATTATATAAAAAAATCGATATATATTATTGTGAATCATTCCAGAGTAAAGACCTCTCAACATCAACCTGGTGTAACAATACCACAGCCGTTCAGAATCGAAACGTGGTTTGAATTGGCTTTAGTTATGTGTGGTCCACATGAATTGCGAGGAACGATTGAAATTTTTTTTCTTCCCGATCTCCAACCCCTTCCTAACTTTTCCTCTACAATATTCCCTCCAAATGCGGTTGCCGCAGTTCCACTTATTTGATAAAATCACATTTTTTGTATCGTCTGCTGGGAAGTTACGTACATCTGTAGCAAAGCTCATTAAGCAATAAATAAATTAATTAATACCACATCTTCTTTTATTGTTCATTAGTGATTCCATCTTCAATCTGAACTATTATAATATGTATTAAATTTTAAAAAAACACACTTTGTAATAAACCACTTCTTTATTGAATTAATAAATGCTGCCAACCGGGTTTCGCTTATCTCAAGCTTCATCAGGGCTATTATATTAACTAATTATAATTACATAAAGACACATAATTTAATATATTATAATTTCATAAGATAAACAATGCGAGAAAGAGACATCTTATTGGTGAAAGAAAGAGATTAAAATAGAAAAGAGGGAGACAAAATAGTATAGGTAGGTAAGGGGAGAAGAAAACAGTTTCAGCGGAGGATAACGGAACAAATTAAATATTATTAAACCAAATAAATAAAGCTTGGGATAAGCGAAATCTGGTTGGCTGTTATTTATTAATTGAATAAAAAAAGTGGTGTATTACAAGGTGTGTTTTTTTATTTAATTATAATATGTTTGCACGTGGAGCTATTTATCTGTCGAAGATAGAGGTTTGTTTCAGCAAATATAATCCTGATTCATATCATATTATTATTATGAACGTAATGGTAAGTACATGTGCATAATAAATACGTCAGGCGTTCGTTCATACTAGGAGGTAATAACAATTTCTATAGAAATATGCGTTAAAAGTTACGTTGGAAACAGACAGACATCTTTACAGTATTAATCATTTTCATAAGAAAATAATTAGAAGAATGGTTCATTATAATCACAGGAATTCAAAATGCCTATTCTTGAAACTCTATAATAATATAATTTGTAAAATCGAATAACCAAGATCCGTGTCATTTGCGATTAAATGTATGCTTAAACATGTTCCTGATGCCTGCTGTGGCATTCGAACTCAAGCCATCCATCCAACTGATCCATTGGGCTATCTAATAATATCCACAAAAATGCATCGTAATATATAAATCAATAGAACTGGAAAAGAAGCATGAGATGATGTCTGAATCGGGTACGGAAGGGTGTGAGCGGTGCAGCGGTCGGTCTTCTCTACGTGGGAATTACTAAGATCCAAGAAGAGTCCAGAAGAGCCAAGAAGAGGTGAGAAAATGCATACAGATTCAAGATGATCCGGGGCGTGCCAAGAAGACCAATGGGGCGACTAATGCAAGTCGAGCCAGAAGAGCCAAGGAAAGCCAAGAAAGGTCGACAAGATACAAGAAGAGCCAACAAGGAGTGATAAGATGTAAGAAGAGTCGAGACGAGCCAAGAAGAACCAAGAAGAGACAAGAAGAACCAAGAAGAAGAAAGATGTGAAGAGAAAACAACGCTCAATCAAATCCTATCTCCCTGCCCATCCTTAATTCCAGTATTGGCTTATTAGATTACCAATGTATACCGGTCGATTTATTTATTTATATATATACGCCTAAAAAGGTTTTTACATAGAAGTGATACATGATGCAGTGTACATGGGAGAATATCTGTATTGTACAGGAGATACTGACAGTAAATAGATGTAATCCATTTATTTATTTATTATATTTTAATATTACATTTAGTTACAATAGTGACGTATTGCCCATCTCACTAGGTGTGTAACGCCTGTGTTGAGATGGCAATTTACATAGTGGTTGTCAACTCGGTTTTAGATTATACAATATTGTGTAAATTGTGAAGAAGGTACAAAATACATAATTGTAAAATTGTGATTACAAGTATAATGAGAAAATATTAAGAAATAATTAAAAGAAAAACTAAATAAAGAAACTAAATATGAAGCAATATTAGTAAAACGTAAGAGTAACATAAAGTAAAAAATTGAAAAAGATTGAACTCAAACCTCTTTCCTATCCTCAGAGCACGTGTTCTAAGAACTAACAAATCAGTGCCCCTGGTGTACCGGTCTCACCGGGACAGGAGTGCTACTGGCTGTGGTAGTACAATTGTATCGTGTAATATCTTCCTACTGACAGATGTTTATCCAGAGTAGTCTAAATATCAAGACAAACCGTCCTTACAAAAGTGATGGGAATAATCGAAATACTGTAATAATCGATAAACACTGAAATGGACCATATTCTGAAAATGTAAGTCAGACGGACCAAAAAAACCCCAGAATATCATTTCAATCGTTCTGTCAAATCGATTAATCAGTTTAGGAATCGATCATTAATTCGATTGAAATGGAATCAATTGCTGTACACACGAAGTGGGCGAATAAATTTTCGTTTAGAACTGAAAGCTTCGAATTAAATAAATCTAAATGTTTATAATGGAGTACAATCGATTGTTTTTAAATTAAATATACTTTGAACGACAATTTGAAGTCAAAATTCTTTATTTATTGAATGCATCGATCATTTCGAAAATGGTGAATCGATTATGTCAATCGCTTACCTGTAAGAACAGTGGGGTAATATGCGATTTATCACTCCATACAGCAAAAAGCAACGCTAATCAATCTCGTACAGCGACGGAGCGGCAATTATTCGCTAAAAGCTTTACGCGCCCAGCGCATTCATTATTCAAAGCAGAATACAAATTATTGTAGATTTTCCGAACGGAATACAACATTATTATCGATGGGCGAAGTGGTATTGGGTGGATAATGGGAACCATCAGATCATCACCGCTGACATAAGCGTAACGTGATAAAATCAAAAACAATTCAGAATCCATGATGAAAACGACACCAGATCCATTGTAACTTGTCTCACTCTTTCTCGTAAGCTTACCGTAACATTCATGTTATGGTACGTATACACTTGCGAACTTAAACGCGAACCGAGCCACGAATTACGGGAAAGAAACGAAGCAACTGCAAGCGACGTTTCGCGCCATTTGCGGTTGATTGGTTACTTTCCCATAAGTTGAGGTTCAGTTCGGCAGTTCGACTCGCGTATGTATACGTAGCATTAGAAGAAAGAGGGAGAAGTTACAAGGGCTTTATCAACGGTATCCACATAAAAAAGCTAAGTAAAACAGGCGTAAAGAAGAAAAAAAATGCACACGTTTTTTGAAACGCATTGTATACATTCAAGTCACTAAAAACCAGTTTACTAAAAGAAATATTTTTATTAGGTATTATTTATTTTATTCAAAAAGTGTAAAATGTATTAAATGAGTTTTATTCACTAGAATTAAGGAATTCATTGTAATGTGTAACCGAATAATATGTAGTACCTACCCATTTCGCAAAGAAAAATACAAATTTTTGTATTATTATATTATGTATATAGATTTTTTTACATTATGCTAAGTAAGGTTGGGCATATAGAGCGAATGAGCGAAGATAGGAATGTGAAGAGGATATATGATGCAAATGCGAATGGTAGCAGAAGTCGGGGACGTCCGAGGAAGACATGGCACGATCAAGTGAATCAGATACTCGAGTCGGGCCATGCAAGAGTCAGAATAATAGAAGAGTAGGTATGTATGAGACGATGTATGAATGTGAATGAGGCATGAAGTGCGTGCCAAGACCGAGTTGTTTGGCGGTCCGTCCTCTCTACCTACCCCTGCGGGGAAACGGCGTGATGGTTAGTTAGTTAGTTTTAGTTAGTTAAGTAACAACTAGCTATGAGGCTGAATGAAGTGGGGAGAAAAAGAGATTGGACAGAGGAGGGTTATAAGAGCCTTGTCATACAAATCTAGGCACTAAACTTAGCCAAAGCCCTTACAAACAAAGTTGCAATTCTGAATGGTGGTCGTCCACGGGAGATACTGAGAGTGTCTTCCACTCAGGAACTCTATTTTTGGAATGACCAGTAGTTAATAATATGGTTCATTTTTTATCGTTAAAACCGTGACCATGAGTAATGCTACAGTCACCCAAAATTCTGCGTAGCATTTAATCGGAAACGACTTCACTACAATAATAATTCTTAGAATTAAATGAAGATCATCCAATGGGAAGTAAAATAATACATTCATATGCAATTATGATTAAAGCATACAAGAATACGACACAATATGATTAAAATATTATAAATACAAGAGAATTCAAATGAGATTTGCAATTCAACACTCTAAAAACACGTTCTTGGAATTTCGGTATCTCTAAGGGCCTTCGGATACATACGCGAGCCGAACTGCCGAGCTAAACCTAAACTTATGGGAAAGGAACGAAGCAACCGCAAATGGCGCGAAACGCCGCTTGCAGTTGCTTCGTTCCTTTCCAGTAATTCGTGGCTCGGCTCGCAAATGTATACGTACCATTACGCTCCGTGGAGATAAACTAATAGAAGAATCCAGTGGGTGTATCCGTGTGCGCGGAAAATTTTTCCTACATCCGGAGAAATTGATTTGACAAACATTGTCAAATATAAAAATTCTTTGTTCGACAGATTATCATTTTATCGGCCTGTCTGGGGCCTAAGAGCCGAAAGGTTTTCTGTAAACTGTCGACAACCGTTATCTTTCCAATCAAAGTGGAAAAAATGGTCGAATATCATCATAACTGTTAAAATATCGTTAAATTTAGTAAATATCATGAAATTAATCAATTACCGTGAAAACTGCACGGAAAAAATTAGTAGGTATTGCTAATTTATTGAAAATCTCTTCAAATTATTGGTAATTCGTTTAAACACGGGATTTCCAACCGTTTCCTGGTATACTTTTAGTGAATTCTTAACATATCGGAACACGTGTTCATGCACCTTCATTTTCCTTGATAATATACGATGACGGAATGCGGAAATATTAGTGTTTTTATGAACACGTGTTCCGACATCGTGATAATACGTTAGTATTTTACAAAAAGTTTATTAGGAAACCTATAAATCTGCCATCCTGTTTTAAACCGAATTACGAATAATTTGAAGTAGCAATATTGAATAACAATATTTTATCGCCGTCAGGAAAAAAGGTAAAAAAAAGTGAAAACGGGAATGGCACAGATCACGTTTCTAGGCATATTCTGTTCGGTGCTATAATGTAATTCAAAACTGTGAAATTTGTACTGAAAAATTATATCATTTCTAAATGTTGAATCCGTGAGATTTTGTCAGCATTTGGCAACAGAGCGTAATTTGAGAATACTTATGCTAATTTTGCAAAAGTTCATACATCACAAAATCATAAACTAGATTGAGTTGGTAACAAGCCGAGATTCGTCACTCAAATGGAAGCTGTAATAATTAAAACGTGTGTTGTTTTTTCAAACGATAGTTGAATAAAAGATTAAAAAATATTACAGAATCGAACAATATTATAGCAATAATAGTGATGACGCACTTAATCAACAATGGAGAAAAGTAAAAAAAAAAAAAAAAAAAAAAAAAAATACTTACATAATCGATGATATATATTTTAAAACTAGCTTTTAAACGTGTACTCCGCGTTGCTGCGATTAATCCTTGAGATAGACTTATACCGTCGTGGACCTTACTGTAGGCCTTTTTAAGATATACAATTCCCTCCTACATTATTTTCATGAATCTCACAAGGTTTAGCCAGCATTAGCAATGTAAGCACCCGAAAATATTTTTTTACTTTTTGATTACAAAACATCGACTTTTCTCTATTTTTATAAACATAATATATATATATTTATTATTTATATAAACCTTCCGGAAGAAATTCTCTAAATGATAGTGAAAACCGAACACAAAATCCTTTGCGTAGTTTAGAAGAAATAAGCCCACAGACAGACGCGGAAAGCGTCTTTATTTTATTTATTTATTATTACACGCCCTAATGGGCTTTTACACACTACAAAGTTTAATAGTAGAGTATCACAGTTATTATAAATTCTACAAAATTAAAACAATAAAGGAAACATAATACAACGAAAAAAGAAAAAATATTAAATGTTACAACAAAAGCATATATTAAAATAAGATACATTAGTAAAAATGATAAGAAGTCTCACATAAATAGATGTTCAAAATAAAAATAAAAATATATATATATTGCGGAAATTATAGATGTCTATTTGTGTCTCGATATATAAAAGAATTGAAATAAAAAATATTTATATTGATTATTTTTAAGATGAAATATATCTCCCAGATCAGAGTATTTATTTCCGAGACTGTGAAGTCTTGGAATCAGGGAATTTTGATAAGACAGTGTCCTGGTGTTGTAAAAATAAAAGGGTAGTAAATTTCGGCAAGATCTTTTGGGTATGTGGATGCTGATTTTGGAGTAACTCAGGACAGTCAATTTTGTAATGAAATATTTTATGTAGCACTATTAAATCTGTGTTTATTCTTCTTTCTGAAAGTTTTAATAGGGACAATTTATCTAGTAAGTAGTTATAATCAATGTTTTCTACAGGAATATGCAATTTATAAAATTAATTTATTTTATAGGTACTATTTAGAGATGATGGGGTTACTAAAATAAGTGAATATTGAAAAATTGTTGACACTCGTTTTGAATCAACTTTAAACATATATGATTTAAGATTTTCACGGCCAAAAGTATTTTTGTGTTATTTGTTTTTGGGGTGTTATGCCGTGTTGCGCTAACTAACACATCTGCCCTGATGATGGACACTGTACGTTGTCCGAAACGTTGGCTAAAGAAGGAGTTAGCGCAACACGGCATAAAACCTCAAAAACAAATAACAAAAAAAAACTTTAACCATCGTTCGGAGAGCTCTGGCTGAAATTATTACAACTTTCTGCCTGGAATCTCTAGGTAAACTTAACTATTTTCAGTCTGCAACGTCATTACCATCATGAATAAAATGTCTAAAGATAAAACGAGACGCCGCATATTATATATTATGCACAATAAGAAAACAAAGTTTAGAAACTCGAGCATAACCGGGACGTAGGAATTTATTGTTTTGGTGTTTAATTCGTAGAACTCCATTTAATTTTTTAAATAAATTAAAAATTGTAAAAATAAAACTGTAAAAATAACAGAAATACTTGCAGAACTTAATAATTATTATAACATTATTAAATTTGATTTATTTTAAATTTATAAAAAAAAAAAAAAAAAAAAAAAAGGGACGTAGGAATATGAAAACAAAAGTAAAATACCGCACAAATCGCTAAAAAGCTATTACGGATTGCATAAAATACATTATATTAGTAAATTTTCATTGTTAATCTATCTCGCCATATATATTAATAACTTTTAAATCTGCTTAAATTTATTTTTTCTATCAGAAATCTCATAATAAATATAGGCGAGGCTAATTTCATAGACTGTAAAACACTATTAATAATTATTATGACTTTCTTGTACTTATTTAAACCTACCTTATCAATACAAAGAAAACATTGCGTAAATCAGAAACAAAAATCAAATTTGTTATAACAATAGTAAGCAGCAATTTATCAGAAGATACAAATATTATTTTCAGAGCTCGGGTAATATCAATTATTGCAGATAATAATATAATGTATTAGAACTGTAGAGTATATAAACATGTATTTATTTATAAGTAAGGTATTTATACGTAACGGCTGTGAAACATTTGGCGATATTCAAATGTTGCTTTATTGCAATGGTAAAATAAGCTCCCTAGCTAAAGGAAATGAGACCGCAGGCACGATTATTTTTAACATGTATATTGTTAATATTGATTCCACAAATGAGGAAACATTTACCTCAGGGCCTGGGTCATTTTTGGGGTTGCTGTTGATTATAATTCTTGACATATCAGATCAATTTTGATTTTTTAAATAATTTTTTTAATAAAATATTTTATTACAGTATGGTTCTTTATCGCTTTTCTGAATTCTTCTGAAAATCAGTTACAATTTTGAAAATGACACTAAATTCAAAACAAATTGGAGTTCATTGAACCTTAGTTTTTTTTTTTTTTAAAACACAGACAGAAAACTAAAATTAGTTTCTCTGATAGGACTCCAAGCGTACTAAAAACTAAAATTAGTTTCTCTGATAGGACTCCAAGCGTACTAAAAACTAAAATTAGTTTCTCTGATAGGACTCCAAGCGTACTAAAAACTAAAATTGAATTCCAAGAATAATAATTGTTTATAATTCACAGTCATTCAAAACTCACAGTAGGATTTTACTTGAAACCGTTTAAAAGCTACATTTTAAGGTAAGGCAAAAGGAGCTAAGTCAGAGAGATTACAAGTTTTATTTTTGTAAAGCTATCTTTTCAACTTCAACATGACATCAATATGAACTTCAATATTTGACATAACCTTAGAAAGAAATCAATCGGACCAGCGACTACATGAAAAAATTGATAATATCAGCGAAATAACATCATCCATAGTTATTTCATCGTTCAAATCAACTGGCGCCGATAATAAGCTAACAATAATAACTTGTAGAATCCAGAATCTTGCGAAATGGTGATTCGTAGCGTATTTTGTGTTGGAGAATTTATCTACTTCTGAATCATCGTGAAAATACCTCTAATATTGTAATAATTACAACATTTATCTTATCTGTATCTAATCTGATCTACAGCAATAATAATTTAGACAAACCATTCATTAGAAATACTTTTGGACGTGGGAGATTATTATTATTCGACTGTGTTTTGGTAAAAACCCTTTAAGCCTTATTTTTTGGAATGTTACTTTTCAATTCTTTCATATATAGTCTTCAAAGTACAACATGGTAAAGTAAATTTTACTGATCAAGGCATTTTTAATACTAAGGAACTGAAAAGAAAAATAAATTACAATAACGAGATACACGGACACGGGACGAGAAATTCTAAGCAAAATAGATTGCCAACAAGAAAAAAAACAAGCACCCAAAAATCTCTGATGTACCAGGCCGTTCAACTCTATAACAAAATCCCGAAGGAAATTGCTGTGATAGAAAATATTAATAAGTTCAAAAATGAATTAAGAAAATATGTCTATCTCAATTATTAATGTTTCTTTTTTTGTAACTTTATTGAAATATTTAAAGAAAGATTATGTTTGCCAAACAATGTACATGTTTATATGTTTATAAAACTATTAGCACACACGAAGATGTGAGCTAACTTAAGATTAATAAATAAATAAAATAAAACTAAATTTATGCGTATTGTTTAGGTTATTTACTGAATCCTTAAAATTCTCAAAATTATAAATAGAATTGCAATATTTTATCTTGTAAAGTTTCCATTTTGTAGCTTGAATAGCTTTACCAAACCACAGTCATTTTATTATTGCATAAATAAGACATTACTACACAGGTCATAGAAAAATTTATACAGAGAATCGGTTGGTTTTGCATAATTTAACAATAATAAATAATTAGTGACTACGAGGTCTAGTAAAAAAGGTTTTGGATTCAGTACACTTAAAGTTCTAAATAATGAATACGTTGTGCAAAAATGCATTTAAACAACAAAACTTATTTAAAAATAAAAGATCTAATATTAATTATAAACCTTCAACATTCTTTATTTTTTTCATCAAATCGTAATTTTTCTTAGTACCTAGTGACACCGAGAGAGAATTCCGACCTGCGGTTTCTCATGTGGTAACAACCAATACACAACAAAATTACGAAAGCCGCTTAATTATTCAGGTTTTAAAACATTTTTACCTACAAGTCCTAAGACACGGTGAAATTTCATCGAATTTCGGAATACTCCGGAGGTATCTAAATTTTTTTTTTTTTTTTTTATATATACAATAATATTATTATTGGGTTTATAAAAACAGTTTATTTTTAAACAAGTTCTGCTGTGTAATTATTATTACGCGTGACAGCTGTTTCGCCCTCTAAAGGCATTGTCAAACCGTCAACACGCGTAATAATAGTTACACAGCAGAACTTGTTTAAAAATAAACTGTTTTTATAAACCCAATAATAATATTATTGTATATATAAAAAAATAAAAAAATAAAATGGAGTTCTACAAATTAAACTTAATAACAATAAATATCTAAATTGTGTTACATATATTTTATTGTTGAAGTTATAAAATGAAACTAGATAAAATTATCCTTGAAATGTAAATTTGAAATAAACATTGATATTTCTAAAAATAAAATATTAATAAAAAACTTCAAAATGTAACAACAATACTTCCCAGGACATTTTGACTCGAAAACTCCATAATTTAGAACTAATTCGGTTTATAAAACTTATTCCTTTTGTGTAGGGAATTAAAAATAAAACTTTTACTGCACTTTTTATACCGTTTGTAGAATAAAAATAAACATTTTTTTAAACTTTCAACTGTCAATGAAAAAATCCCACCAATTAATCATACACTTTTTTGAATTTTATTTTGTAATCATGTTTAAATATTTGAGACTAAATAAGAATAATAATTATTTGTCTTTCCAACGACAAACAAATGACATATCTACGCATTATAGAAAAAAGATAAAAAATACTTTTATAATATATGGACGCCCGGTCAGATCTGTCCTTCAGAGCCTCTAATGGAATATGATGTGTGTGGCTAGTAATGTCCTTCGAGGCTTGAAGGGTTAATTAGTCATGAAACATGAATACCACTATTAAATTATGCATAATATAGCATGTGTTATACAATGTAAATGTATATAGTAAACATGAATTATGACACTTTCTCAAACAAAACATCACCGCGACGAAGTGTAAAGATACAAAATTACAATCCAAATGTGCACAATCATGATTCACGAGTTGCCTACTGTTAAATGAGCCTCCACCCACAGCGGGCAACGAGCATTCCTACTCTATTAAGAGAGAGGTTTAATATCGGAAGGACTATACGTACAATCTAAACAATACAACAAAATAATAGCTGTTCTCGATGTAGTAGTTCGCAACCAGTCACAAAGCCAATACCTGAATCATACCGAAGCGTAAAATAGATAATAATAATAACACCTAAATACGGAGAAAGTTGAACCTCGGGCTTATGGTATTCTCAAGAAATTATGTTCAAAACATATAATTACATTTATTCAAGGTTTTCCCAAAACAATATCCTTTAATAGTTATCGTCTAAAAAACACGTAAAGGCCGCACAGGTTTCCCCAATGAAGCGTTCGCTAAGCACTGTAACATTTTTAAAATCATCAATCCGTATTTTTTTGTCTTTCTATAATATTCTTTAACCTAATAATATGATAAATGTATAACGATACTACCAACAAAAACACGTGAACACCCCCTCAGCAGAGATTCTCCCCACGTTCACGAAAAACTGTAATATTCAAATCAGTACAGTACACATCATTTAATATAACATCAGTTATTAAAAATCTACTATAAGGAATTGTTTATATTATTATTATTGTAACTGAAATAAATAAATCCAGTGGTGTATAGCGAACGATGGGCGGCTTAGCTCGGATCAAGACATCAAATACACAAACAAAATCTTCCCCTTGTTGAAAGGATTAATTAATGTGGAAGACATAATTAATAAAGTTCACAGTCGTTGAAAAAGAGTGTTAAGTATGCATAAAAATGGTAACAAGTGAATTTCAGTGTGCTTATCCTTTTACCAAATGATTTTCAGTGAACTGTTTAAATATCTGTGTGTTGGGTCTTTTACCCAAGGATCAATTGGCATATCGCATTTATTATTTGGTACAATCGTGATTTTTCCTGCACATTTGGTTAAGCTCACCCATTGTTGGCAGTTTGTAAGGCAAGAGGTTGGCTTTCAGCTTCATTCCTCGGCTCCTCGGTCGACCGCGGGATAACTTGGGTATCGATTCCCCAATCAAGGTCGCTCGCAATCGCCGTCGAAAGTACATATATATTGCTGGACATTTTTATTCTTGAGTCTCGTCGAAGGTACATACTTATATACGCCAAACGTCAAAAGTCGTTCCACACGAAGAACGAGTAGATCGAACCACTCGTTTTTCGAGTGGAATGACTTTGTTGATAATCGAGGCCCTGGACCACTTCTATGCGGTCAATCGACTGTTTGTGGTATGTTTTCCTCCTTCGTATAATCCGGTCTTAATAGATCCCTTTCTACAGCCCCTACCTTAACCTACCTCACAACCGTGTCTTGATATAGTTCATATGTCTTTAGATTGTAGGTACAGACATGGACGCCATTCTAAGGTGTCATAGAAAAATAAAACAAAAAATCACTAGGCCATTATTCTTTTAATTTCCTCAGTTTTCAAAATATCATTTATTTTTTAAACTTATTAATGATTGTATTATTTGTATAGCGCCATTTTCGTGAGAAAATCACCTGAAGGACGCTTAACAAATTAATTTATGCATTTAATCTATTCCTATCACTTAAACTTGTGATCTTTATATACAATATACCTACTAAGAGTTAATGCAAACTATTGTTTATTTAATTTAATCAATCTTCACACAAAATATTACAGCTCCCCTACATAGTTTAACTACCTAAGATATAACAATAATTAATATTTTACTCAAGCTTATTCTGTTCCGTAAACATTCTTTTTACATGGTGCTCTTCAACCAAACACACCATTTCTTTCCTAAAAAGATCGAGAGATGGAGTTACTTGTCGCAACAACACCGCGAGGATACTAATTTTTAAATTCCATTTACTGTCAAAATAATGGCTTGTTAAATTGTTTACTGTTCGTACAAAGTACTATTTTACGGTTGTTTTCAATTTTGTCGCCAAACGAAATTGTAAACAAAAAACAGATGCCTATAATTAGATATAAAATTGTTGATATTTTTAAGAAAACAAAATTATTATTATGATAATATTTTTAAGCTGTGTAAGAAATACCTACTAAATGTGTTATAGTAATTGAAAAAAAATATTCGCTGATGGGTAAAAATTACGACTTTGAATTTAAAACAGCGTCAATCTATCGTAAAAAAACTGCAAACACTTCAAAATGTAAAGTGACTGCAACAACAGAAATTAGATCATTAATTTAAAAGGAGTTCCTATGATTTCGCTTTTGTGATAAACGTGTGCCCTTGGCAACAGTGCAATTGGTTCATGGCTCAGTTTAGCAATAGCGATGAATCCCACATAACAAATTGTGCAAGATAATCGTCATCTTTCGAGCAATGTACTTCGGTAAATTCATAGTTAGGTGTTCGCTTAGAAACTACGAAAAGGTATAATGATCCTGCCTTTAAGAGCCCCATTGTTAAACCTACTTCTGCTAAATGTGTCGTTAATGAGAAAGGGAGAAATTACAAAGGATTTATCAGTTGTATGCCATTGCAAGGTCACATGAAAGATTTCAAATACTAGTATTTTTCAGTCAGGGAAAAATTAACCAGTAAAAAAAGTTGGTTTTACTATAATAATAATAAGAGTTTATTTCAGAATGTATGCAGGAGTAGAGCAATGCAATACATTCCATATTTTAAAATAACAGACAAATAATAATAATGAATAGATATATACACAAAAAATGCGGAATAGAAGTGAAAAATATGTATAGGTACTATAGAAATATGTATATTATATTATTGATAGATAGATGTTTTTAAAAAAAAAATTTTTTTGGTTTGACTGAGTTTCTACCTTCCTCCCTAGGGACTGGAGTCAACAACGCTAACACCTAAGCCAAATCCCAATTGGATCGTACCGACATTTATTTTGTACATTAACTACTGTACATTTTTATACATTAAATATAATGTAATCCAATTTCAGAAAAAGGCGTGTGTGCATTTACCTTGATAATATATAACGACGAAATGCGAAAATATTACGATTTTTATGAACACGTGTTCCGACATCGTCATAAAGCATTCGTATTTTACTAAAAGTTTACAGGAAGCCTATCAATTCATTCGTTAAAGGCCTGCAATCCCGTTTTTAATCAAATAATTTGAAGAGATTCTTAATAAATAAGCAATACTCATTTTTCTTCGTGTGAGCAAGGTAAAAGTGACAGAAAAAGTAAGTTTTTAGGGGTATACGTTTAATGGCGTTAATTTAATTATTTTAGAAAAAACCCTTTTTGAAAGTTATGCTTCAAAATATTTGCTTGTACCTGTACATAAGCAATATGAAGATGAATAAATAATTTTGTTCGTGTACAACTTAATTTTTTCAAGAAAGGCATACAAATACAATATTGGATTAAATCACAGATTAAAGTGTTTTTTCTCGAAAGAACTGAGTTTGTATACGGACAAAACTATTTATTCAAATTCATATTGCCTGTGTACGGGCACAAACAAATAATTCATCGTAATATTTTAAGTATAACTCGCAAAATAGGTGTTTTTTTTTTTAAATAACTAAATTAGCTCAATCAATGAAAGAGCTGATTATAAATTATTTTAAGTATTCCCTTAAGTGACTTTCTGCGCAAAATAATATATCTGAATGTAAACGTAACAGCAGGTTATATTATGCTATTAAATGAAACAATAATAATAATATTATATCAATTTTACATCGCTAGGTGAATACAATAAACACAGCAGAACAAACGGTGTGCACCTTGACACGGTTTCGATTTAAAAATGGAGATAATAAATGCTATAGAAAACGATGAATAATGAATACACTTCGCATTTATTTACGGGCACTATCATCTCTGTCTGTTTGTTCCGTTCGCTTTCACAGTACGAGTATACTTCTTTTTCTTGAACAGAGCGACGTAACACATGTCATTTATCTTCAATCGTCAAAATGTCAGAAAGTTTTATTACTATTAACCGAGAGGCAACAGCGAGCGATAAATTCATTACGTATGATTATTATAACGCTGATAATTAAATTAATTTCGTAACGATTTGTGAAATTCCAATGGAGTTCTTCAAGTACCTATATCTTCGTTTCTAAAGCAAAAATCGGAATATTGAAACGGAAGTTAATCGTAATTTTATATTAATTATTTCTCGAAATAAAACTGTATTTGTGTATACAAATTAAATCCAAGCCCGCCACAAATAAACAATCACACACAACCATATATATGTATATAGAAGACAGAAGATACAAAGTATTTGAGAAAAATAGGTTTAAGGCGATGCACTACGTCGTGTAATATTTTAAATTGAGCCGCTATCAATAACAACCCTTACGTAGATGGCGATAAGGTTTAAATTCCCGCTTAACGGCCCTCGCTACTAAATGTTTCTAGCGCGAATTCGAATATCTAACTCGCTGCACCTGGCAGCTGGCCGGTGCGTTCCATTCAATACAAGACACGCACAGAGCAAAACAAATTATTATTAATTAAAGATATTGTGATTATGAAAATTATGTTAAAATATATTTTAGAATGTAATGCAATATTACAATAGCTTGATTCATGGAGGAGGTTCTCAGTAACAACATTTAATATAACTTTTTATTTGGATTTTTTTTTTGATAAATACAATTATAAAGAGTTACAAAAGGCTTCCCTTTGTTCCAGACTGGTTTCGCAGTGCGGCGGGGCACTGTTAATACTAAATTGTATAGTTTAATTTGAGGTCACGGGTTCAAAAGCCGGCGAGGACAAAACAAATTTAATTTAATTTATATAAGTATGTCATATTATAGAATTAAAATAAATTTTATATAGTTACATATAATGAATCTGTACCTCGTTCAAAAGTGGAAGATACGTTCAGTAGAGTCACGTGGGGTAACCGTACGCGGAGTGTAAGTGTTCGCAGTGATGTTTCCGACAAGATTGTGCCTGTTAAGCGCCCGCGCGTTCCTTAATTCAGTAGCGTTTTGGATCGCGCCGAAGCGGAACATGTGTACAGTGGATGCTGATTTGTCAATAAAAACTGGTAGGTAAATTACTTTTTTTCGTGCTTTTCTTATATTTTTCATCTCCGTTACCGATGTGTGCTATTGTGTAACCAGCTGTGTCAGAGCGACGTGGTCTGTGATAATTTTTGGTGAAATATTGTTAGTTAGACGGGTGCAAAGTGATAATTCTAATAAAGATAACCACTAATCTGATTTTTAAATTTTATTGAATTTTAGTGTGATGGGGTAAGTGTGCTGGGGTAAGCGTTCGCAGTTGGACGATTGCGAACACTTACCCCGATTGATAAAATTGACTTTATAGCATAATATTTCAACTCTCGTTATTTTTTATAGTGAAATATGCCGCGTGTGTACGTGAGAAAGCACCCGGAGAGATCAGTTTGCACTCAAGAGCAGATTAAAACTGCAAAAAGGCTTATGAAAGGGGGGAAGAGTCAGCGGGCTGCTGCAGATATTGTTGGGATCAGTGAAGCCACTCAGCGTAAACGCCGCAGTAAAACTGCGTGCAGTTGTCATTTTTTCGTGAAACTATTGATCTAATAATTATTCATTTATTTTCAGGCCGAAATCGTTGATTAAAAAAACTGACGAAATGTTCTATGGCCTGACTATGCAGACAATGAGAAAATTTGTTTACGAGTATGCTGAAATCAACAAGATCAACCAATGCCAAGTTGTCTCGATTTTCGATAAAGCCTTCAAGAAAGTTGCAACTGTGGGGAATGCGGTATCAGGTTTTAAAACTTACTTTAAAGTAAGCGGAATACATCCTTTAGACAGTGAACTCTTCACCGAAGCTGATTTCGCAACTGTTTCTGTTACTGATATGTTCGAGCCCCAACCTGACGTATTCATTATCTCTCCGTTAGCTAATCAAGAGCAAAGTGACATATGATCAATAATTAGCACAGATATTCTGAATCAGATCTATTGCTATGCCGAAATACATGCGGCACCGAGCAGCCGACAAACGTCTCTCAGACCTAATAAAAATATTATTCGTCAGCTTCTTACGATCCGATTGAAGGTGTAATTGAAGTTCAGGGCAGCTCTCCACCACAAGATGCAACATCAGTCCTTAACGTCCCAATATTTGTTGTAAGTCCTCTGCCAAAAGCAACACATACACAAAAACGACGAAAAAATGCTTGCAAGTCTGAAATAATCAAGTATCTATAAAAAGAAACTTCATCAGAAGCAAAGAGATGCAGATGCAAAAACGGTCCGAAAACCAATAAATAAAACCATGGAAATCGGACGATCACCTCTTTTCAAGAAAGTCGCACCACAAAGCGTAAGGCGGGAGATTCCAGCCTGCATATCTGTTTAAAGAGAGCACAAAAACAGGCTTCTAAGGACTATTTTTGCCCACAATGGAAGGAGAAATATCGAGATCCACCAACAGAAGATTGGATAGAATGTATTGTGTGTAAAGCATGGTGGCATGAGAACTGCACAGACTACGATAAGGGGCAATTTAAGTGTGATAATTGCAATAGAGGGTAACTCTTCGCGGTGCGAACACTTACCCTATGTTATGCGTATACTTACCCCGCACACGGGGTAAGTGTACGCAATCGACATGCATGTAAACTTTTGTATATAACTGTTTCATTTATGAACCATATGAAGTTTTTATGGTTGTTTGAGGTGCCTTAATAATCGATCATTTTAATAAACAAAAAAATTGAGTAAAATACCTAAAGCTTTTTAATACAAAAATCCTAATGTAAAAATTGCGCACGGTTACCCCACGTGACTCTATCACCCTGGTGAGAGACCATAATTCAGGATTGAAAGTTGCTTGAGAACGGCGTAGATATGTTTAGTGACTAGATCTGAATAGCCTGGAACTTTCCAACCCCCCATCCTCCCTATCTCTAAAAATGTAGACCACATACATAAGGAATATAAATGAAATTTCTTTTGAGGACACTTCAATGAAAATGTTATTGATCTTCTTAAAAATTCTTACATGTTTTGGTTTTAGCTGAAACCAATTTTACTTTACTTCTTTTCGGTATTATGCACTTTGAATTACTCAGGATTTATAATAGGCATGCAGCGATTATGTCCAGGATCAATTAATTTGGGTAGCATGCAAAAATTTTAAAAGCGATTCAGCTGTTCAACCATATTAGTCTGCCGAAATTCGTCATCCCGTAAAATTTTTTCGATTTTTATCCGAGTTCAGTCCATACAACAAACATACAAATAGCTTTTTTTGTTACATGTAATTGGCCCTGAACCTGGTAAAACCAATCGTGAGATGTATTTACCAGAATTTCTCCATTTTTGCTAACATAATTTTTTTGGATTTTACTGCTTCTTATATGAGCATGCTGCGTGCTGCGAAAGGACATTTAATTTCAATCACGGTGTATTCAGAAGAAATTCCATCTGGTGTCGCACCCATATACGGATACTCTTCATGTATGAAAAGACCACACTTTTCTATGGTAATGCTTTCTAGTTCTGCAAGCTCCTTCAGGACATTGTATTCATGTTTGACTTTGACTTTGGACAATACCCTCAACACTACATCACTTGTTCCTGTATTCTCTCTGAAACCAAACTGATTGCTAGAGAGTATATTATATGTTTCTAAGAATGATACCAATCTCGACATAGCTAATCTCTCTATTACTTTTGAAAGAGTATTGAGTAAGAATATAGGTCTGTAATTATTAACATCTAGACGATCTCCATATTTAAAAAGGGGAATTACTTACAATGAGAAGGGAACATCCCACTCTCGAAGCTAATACAGTGTTTTCCAATAAGAGGTGTTATTTTGAATAGCCCGCTATTTCGGTAGATTTTACTTTTGAAGCTGTCATTTTTTGACATTTGACAAGTAGAAACAACGCCATTAATAAAATGGAACGATACACGCTTCAACAACGCATTGAACTTATTAAAATTCACTTGAGTGAATCAAATGCAAATCATTTTGAGTGATGAGGCCCATTTCTACCTCGGTGGCTTCGTCAACAAGCAAAATCGTCGCATCTGAGGCTCGAAAAACCCAAGAGTTATTGTTAAAAAGCCTCTTTACACTCAACGTGTGACTGTTTGGTGCGGTTTATGGTCCGGCGGAGTCATTGGACCTTACTTTTTTGAAAATGAGGCTGCAGCAACAGAATGGACAACAGTGAATGGACTGCGCTACCGAAAAAAACTGAATGATGTTTTATGGCCGGAATCGGATGGTATTAATCTGGACAACGTTTACTTTCAACAAGACGGCGCTACGTGCCACACAAGCAACGAAACCATTGATATTTTACGATTAAATATCAAAATTTCACCTCTTATTGGAAAACTCCTGTATTTACAAGGTGAGATATGAGACAAGCTAATTCGGATACATGCATTTTATACACCATAACACTTAAAGAATCAATACCGCACGAGAAAGACATTTTTAAATCATTTATCACATTTGTGACTTCAGAAATGCTAGTTGGTTTAAAATAAAAATTGTCCCCTGTAACGTGAAGTTCAGATTTAAAATCATTCACCAGACACATCTCAATAGTTTTATTAGCACTGCACAAATTACTAGCGAAGCTTGGACCAATGTCACTGAAGAAGTAATTTATATGATTAGTAATTATATTTGGACTCTCTTCTATTGAAGTAATAATACTATTAATTTTCAATTTTTTAAGGTAGTTTGTTTCTTTAGTTGTTTAGTGACTAGATCTGAATAGCCAGGAACTTTCCAACCCTCCTTTTCCCTATTTCTAAAAATGTGGACTACATACATTAGGAATATAAATGAAATTTCTTCTGAAGACACTTCAATGAAATAAAATGTTATTGATTTCTTCGAAACAATTCCTTTTTACATGTTTTGGTTTTAGCTGAAACCAATTTTACTTTGTTTCTTTTCGCTATTATGCACTTTTCTAAATACTCAGGATTTCTAATAGGCATGCAGCGATTATGTCGAGGATCAATTAATTCGGGTAGCATGCAAAAATTGTAAAAGCGTTTCTTGACATTATCAAGCTCGAAGTCATATTGGGTACGTAATTAGTGTGGCCAGTATCCCGTTTGCAAAAGTATGCCCGTTCCTTGCATAGTGAGTGGTCTCCAAATACATGTTTTGGACCATTCAATATATTCAAATAAAACTGTTTTATTTTTCCTAATTCATAGTCTTCCGGTACGTTATTGCACAACGTACAGCCGTTCTCAGGCGTAAAATACGGCTTGACACAATCTTCCTCAATGCTAAGGGATACTTCTAACAGTGATTTAAGTTTTTTGCAATAATTTCGAAGTAAGTGATTTCGGCATTCGATCTTTTCGACTGAAACATTTTTATACGATGTGCTTCTTTTATTTTATTGTAAGTGCTGGAATATTTTATATACTTTTATATTTTAAAAACATCAAATTGTTTATTACTATATTTATTAGAAACCCGAAAAAAAGTTAACAATAAATTAATTCTTAATAATATAAAATTGTTTATTTCCTATAAACCCGAAAAAATGTTAACAATATATTAATTCTTAATAATATTAAATTGTTTATTACCTAGAAACCCAAAAAAATGTTAACAATAAATTGATTCTTAATAATACTATTTGACACTACACAGCTTCGACGGAAACGCACAGATGAAACATAAAAAAAGGCGACACACTATTATAGTCCCTACGCGCAACGCATAGAGTGGAATATTGTTGAAACGTCTCATGGAAGTGTAATAATTACGCGGAATTTCGAACTTTGAAAAAATATTGACACGACGGACCGTAGAAAGCGTGCATTCACGGCCACCTCATAGAGCCGAATGAGTAGGAGAATTCTTAGATGTTCATTATATAGTATTTAACGAAAATAAATTGTTAGTAAAAACATATATCTCGACAGAAAAATGTATTTACGATAGCCAAGCGTGGCTACATTATCGATATTTTGACGATTAATAACTTAGATTGTCGTTTGAATCTGACAATTCATGATTCTTCATACAACGATTGAGATCGCTAGTAAGGAAGGCCCTTAACACCATCCGCCTGTTTTGATTTATGCAAGAAAAAAACATGGCCAAAAAGTGCCTTTTATTTTATTTTGTGGATGTTCAGGCATAAATATTTAATATTTTTAGGATCATTTTATAATGATGATGGACACTGCAATGCTGTCCGAAACGTTGGCTAAAGAAGGAGTTAGCGCAACACGGCATAATACCCCAAAAACAAATAACAAAAATACTTTTGGCCGTGAAAATCTTAAATCATATAATATGTTAATGGCTGTCCACGAGAGCTCTTAAACCACATTTTTGGGAATGTAACTTTTTATGGTTTCATGTGGAATAATTTTTTAAAGTACAATCCCAGTACTGAGCAATTGAAAGAGCAGGGGCCTACCCAGAACAAAAACCTAAAAGTTGAGGACCTCTGATTCATTTGAAGGAAAGTATACGTTATGACAAAGTTGCATGGCTAGATGATTAGATTATGTTTTTATTTAAGTGATAATATATTGTTAAATTATTACAATATATTATCACTTAAATTGTTGTTAATATTGTAGTGTGTTCTGTGCATAAGTGAATCACACTAAAAATGTGTCAAACCGAAATACACAGCTTTTTCAAAATGCAAAACACAAATGAATTATAACATCATTTTTAATACATTCATTATTTGAAATATGACTTTTTTGATTAAGAAAGTCATTTTAAAAACTAAAATGGAATTTCATCATAAAGAAATAACATTAATTTGTGGTAATTTCGGTGAAACATTTTTTTGTTTAACCCTTAAATGCATACTGTTGCAAAACTGCAACATACCGTTAAAACCACCTTTAACTCTTTGGTTAAAACTTAATGCATGCCGTTTTAGAATTATCAAGTTCACGGTAATATATTTTATCGAGTGGCATCACCTTTTTTTTCTTTCGCGAATGTCAAATGTCACTTTTTCTTTAACAAAGTGAAGATTCTCGAAAATTGGTTGGAGGTTAGAATTACAGTTTTGTTTTGGTGTTATTATTTTGATTTTCTTAGGTAAGTAGATACAATAAGACAATACTTATATGTAATAACTCGTATTTTTCCGGAACACTTATTAGTTTTGAGAATTTTTTTTAGGTTTTTTATTTTTTTTTCATACGTAAATTATTCATATTATTTTTTATTAAATACATGGTGTTGTAAACCTGCAACAATTTTTTTAATCAAATATCATTAAAAAATTACAAAAAAATAAAATTCTTTATATTTCCTTGCATATGCATGTAAATATCAACAAAATATTTTTTTTTTCAGAAAAATAAATAAATCATGCATTTAAGGGTTAGCTGAACATGCAATACGAATATATTATAAAACTACGATACAACTTCTCTATTATACTAAAATAAATTCGGTATCCGGATTTGTCTGTTTGTGCGTTTAGTTTTTCTAAACTAACCAACGGATTTTGACACGGTTTTAAATATCATTCAGAGAATTTCTTCCAGTAGGTTTATATAAATATATAATACGTGTATATTATATTTATAGAAAGCCTAGCAACGCCGGGTACACGACAGCTACTAATTACTATAAAAAACAACCAATATTTACGTCGGGTATATGAAAAAAGATGCATTTTATGTCAATCAAAGTTTCAACACTGCATACGTTTAAAGTCATGTTTATTTCTTGTTTGACGTATTCGCACTAAGCATGTCCAGCGATTCTGATATTTTCCCCTTTTTTAATGAAAGACAAACATTCCCGGACTACGAATAAGCCGACAATATTTGAAAATCTCCTAATATGTAGATGTAGTAAGTGGAGATGTTGTTTGTGTCGAAATGGGGGAATTGAAATCACGTCACGACACCTGGGTGGAAACCTGACGCGATGCTAACTCAGCCATTGACCGGTTTTTGTTAATTAATTTGCACAAGTGTATAAAAATGTAATAAAAGTTAAGTGCTTTAAATATCCGTGTGCCTTTAATATCATTTCCACTGTGACAATCATAACATAGCACTAACTATTCATCACCCACAATTAACTCGATTTCACCGAACTGCCGATACAGACCTTTTCGATGTATATTTAACCTCTCCGGCTAATTTGTTCGCATTTTAAACCAGTTCATATGGTCTCATAGAAATCGTTGTATCTCCCTTACTGTCATGGTGAAAAATTTGATCTAAACGGTGTTAGAAAGAGAAAAAGCAAAGCGGAAATACACACAGATTCTGGCCATGTCAGAGGCCTGAGAGGTTAAAACGTATTATGTTTGTTTAAGTGACACGGGCGTTCAATAAATTAATTAAAGATATTATAAAGTGTTTTATCATTACATAAGAAAATAATGATAATAAATTTAAACGAAACATGAAACAGAACAAAAAAAAAAGTAACGATCGCAAACTGGGAACCGAACCCAGGATTTTATCGGGACAACGCCTCAAACCACTCGGCCATTGAGACCTGATTTGATTTCGTATTTCAATCTCAGAATTTACAATATTATCTCAACTATTTTAATGATTAAATATTAGATTGCTAGTTCTTCAAAGTTATTCCAACAACAAAAGGTTTTATTTAGGTAGGTATTTTTCTCTGCAATATGATAGCGGTCCATTACTGATGATAGTGATGATGTTAAATGTGACGGCCGGTCAAACAATCGGACCTTAATGATTGAAGTAACATAGCAGTATATAGCAGAGTACGAAAAGGTAGCTCACCACGTGCACGCTGCTGTGCAGATTGGAGGTGAGCTGATGGGCGTGCGGATGTAGCTGCAGGGGCGGCTGCAGGGGCGGCTCCTGCTGCCGCCCGCCCTGCCGGTCCCCGCCCTTCTTGGCCGCCCGCTTCGCCTTGCCCTCCAGGAACCTGCGCTGCAGCGCGCTGGTCTCCAAGTTCTGCTGCTCGCACACGCCGCTGAACGACTGGTCGAAGCGCGGAACGCACTCGCTCTGTCGACGACGGTAGCTCTCGATTCTTCGCCTGAAGGACAAAAATAAAACAAATTTATATTTAACTAATATATAATAGGGACAAATATTAAAGTAATAAAAAAATTTATAAATTTCATTTTAACTAATAAATAATTTTAGTAACAATACAGTCGACGAGATCCACCCTGGAAATGTTTTGTTCAGAAGTTCTGAATCAGAACAGTGCTTTCAGTCAAAGAAACAAACATTTGTTTGATGGTCTGCTAAAAGTTCCTTCTCGTCCTTGATGAGAGGGGGATGCAAATATACCAGAAACAAAGAGAGATATGGCATGGAAGCATGCCGACTGTCGCCGAGCTACTACAAAACGGAATGAACTACCAAAGCGGCTACGCAATGAAAGTAGTGAGTTTGGTGTGTAGAAACAAAGGCACGCAAACCCGATTTGCAGTATGAGTGAACGACGTTAGCGACACTTTTGTGCGCGCGGTTTCACACTAATCTCCCTGTTTCTATTATACTATATGGGGGATGCTATAACTAGAACGGAGCTATAATATCAGCGGTACGCCTAAAATTATAGTTCTTAGCACAGTATCTAAAGTGAAAGGTGCAAACCATCAACGAACCAGGCAACTGCATTAGGAACGGATTGTTTCACAGAATTTGTACAATTCATCAAATTTCGAAGGTAATTTTCTAGTTTTGTGAGCGTTCCATTCCCAAGTTCTGTTATTATCCAAATACTGTGAAATAACCAGCTGTGGTAAAATAAAAACAGAACTTGAATGGAGATTTTATACAACTTGAATTTTAACATTCAAATTTGATGAATTGTTCAAATTCTGTCAAAAAACCCGTCCTTACCGTCTTACTTATAAATATTCCCTAATACGCCGCTGCAACGTTGGTTTAGTATGCGGTAAAGAGGGCGGTGTATTGCTAGGGTTAAAATCTTTTCTCATAATAATATTTATGCAAGATTTTTTGAGACTGGCACCGCTTTGTTCCAATCCTCAAAAACAAGGTCATTTTCGCATTCCACATTTTGTTGCTAACTTCACATTTCTTCATATGACATTTGCGATGTCGTTGTTGACCCGGTCTGTTTTAAATTGCTCCATAAATGTATTAGTTTGGGAAATCGATATTTAGAATTAAAATATTCCTCTGATAGTGCTGCAAATGGGTATTACTATTCTATTATCTTTGGTATTACTGCTTTTTGAAATTTTCATTGGGCGACCGGTCGATATTTGTCAAATCAACCAGATTGTTAACATGAGATGTCTGCGATCTCAGTCTTACTACGATCGTAATACGTTTCTATTAATTTAGTTACAAAAGTTTTGTCAACACCTCACTAGGAGAACTTGTGCTGAGATGTTCGCATGTATTGGTGTTATTATGCCGTCGTAAGTAAAAACACCTCATCGTCCTTGAGGTACTCATAGAGGATACTGTGGTTTCATCCATGGCGGCAGTAATGTATAAATAATAGGTTAATAGTTGTTACATCATAATGTTACATATAACATAGACATAGCATCAAGAAATGGATACTACATATAGGATATAGGGACCGGGTGGTTTAAAAATCTGTCATCTTCTAATACTGTCGTATTACGGCCGGTATATGCAGTACGCATTGCGCGTGATCATGAGTAACGTTTTCTATTAACCCCTTCTTATCCCCCTGCATTATCTATTATGAATAAGACGGAATATGTATAGGTATTGAGAGTTATTGGGAGGCTGTAGGACTTCTAACAGTTAAGTTTCTAAGTTTTCTGTAAAGAAACTGATTTGCAGAGAGTAGGACTCTTCAAAATAAGTCGGACCTTGTGTCCAAAAAAACGATGTTTATAATTTACTCTTATTTAATAAACTTATTCAATATGTCTAAAGAAACGTCACTACCTCAATGACGATTTTAATAAACCATAATATTGAAAAAAAATTGAATAAGAAAGTCTTAATAAACACGACCATTACATATTAAAAAAAATCTTTACTGAAACATTAAGACGGCAGCCATCTTGAAAATTAAATGGAAAATACAAACAAATTTACAGACAGATGAAATGTAAAACGGTCGAGTTAAAACAGGACTTTCAGTCAGTTAAATATCTTCAAAGAAAAAGTTTTATAGCAGAGTTGCAGTCCTGTGCAATCTGTTCAGTAATAATATATGAAGTCTAATGCTACGTACAAACAGGACAAAATTTCCGAGAGCCGAGCCGAGAATTATGGGAAAGGAACGCCAAACGCGAGACCCTCTTTACGCCTTGCTTTGTTGCTTTCCCATAATTCGTGGCTCGGCCCGCGGAAATTTGGTGCTGTTTAGGTGGTGAGTAAGACAGCTACTCGATATGGGAGGAAAGTCAGTTAACAGGACCCTGCCACCTCAGGAGACACATGCAGTTGTTGGGAGTAAAAACAACAATAACTATAAGAAAAGTGAAGAGGTCTAGGGTACACAGATTAATCTTTGATGCAAATATCCGGCCTTGAACACTCAGGTATTATGGAACCAGCGTACGTCACAAATCACTAATTGTGATTAATCTTTACTACGAATTGGTTTACAGTTGACATTATCAATACCAAAAAATATCCTTTGGATAAATTGAAACTTTTTCTATCGTTTCGCTTGAGTATCTACAGAATAAAATTGTTAGTTACTTCACAACAAATATAAACGTAAACTACAAAATAATGTTTTTTAGGACTTATGGCTAAGATTATCTGTGACCCTTGATTAACTTTTTTTTCTTTCTTATAAAATACACTTTTGCGCTTAAATCGACTGTTTCTATTTTATACTCCGTTTGTCAAGCGATTTCTTACGCCAATTCCTTAGATTTGTGGTGATACTACACACTAAGAATGTACACATTTTGCCTCTTAAAAATCCAGGAGAAAATTATTAAGGACTAGTAATACTACCGTCAAAGGAACGAGGAGAAACATGGGAGAAATAATAGACTGAGAGGTCACAGTCTTTTTCATAACGATCACAGGAATGGGTAGTTTTAGTACATATTCAAAGTATGGCGTCTCCGCATATGAAATAAGTTGGTCTGCCTGCTCTAAGTGGTTGCAACTATGAGTTATAGAGCTCACAAGAGGCTTCATTGTTTCGAAAAAAAAACGATCAGAGGAATGGGTAGTTTTAGTGCATATTCAAAGAATGGCGTCTCCGCATATGAAAAAAGTTGGTCTGCCTGCTCTAAGTGGTTGCAACTATGAGTTATAGAGCTTACAAGAGGCTTCATTGTTTCGAAAAAAAAACGATCAGAGGAATGGGTAGTTTTAGTACATATTCAAAGTATGGCGTCTCCGCATATGAAAAAAGTTGGTCTGCCTGCTCTAAGTGGTTGCAACTATGAGTTATAGAGCTTACAAGATTAGGCTACATTGTTGCGGAAAAAAAAAACGATCACAGAAATGGGTAGTTTTAGTGCATATTCAAAGTATGGCGTCTCCGCATATGAAAAAAGTTGGTCTGCCTGCTCTAAGTGGTTGCAACTATGAGTTATAGAGCTTACAAGAGGCTTAATTGTTTCGAAAAAAACGATCAGAGGAATGGGTAGTTTTAGTACATATTCAAAGTATGGCGTCTCCGCATATGAAAAAAGTTGGTCTGTCTGCTCTAAGTGGTTGCAACTATGAGTTATAGAGCTTACAAGAGGCTTCATTGTTTCGAAAAAAAAACGATCGCAGGAATGGGTAGTTTTAGTACATATTCAAAGTATGGCGTCTCCGCATATGAAACAAGTTGGTCTGCCTGCTCTAAGTGGTTGCAACTATGAGTTATAGAGCTTACAAAATTAGGCTACATTGTTGCGAAAAAAAAACGATCAGAGAAATGGTCAGTTTTAAGTAAATCTGAAAAATTCCCCGCAGTTTGGGGAATTCCCGCAAATCGGGAACCCTGCTTGACACACACATTGCCCCCTCCTCCGCCCGCGTCCGGCCCGGCGGCCCGCGTCCCACGTCAGTGTGCGCAGTACAATCGTTGTGAGAGGGTGTGCTTTCGCTTGTTTTGGTGCATTTTTTAATACTATTACCCGTTACTCCCACTTTTACAATAATGTCGAACATAAATACTACATGCCTGTTTTGTGAATGTAAGATGGACGAAAAAGTGCTGCCTTTTAATAAAAACAGTTTAGAAAAGTGTCGTGATATATTAACAGTTCGTATTAACCGTAATTTGAAACATGCTCATATCAAAATACCAAATGATTGTGACAGTACTGCCGTATATCATCTATCGTGCTATAAAAAATTTACCGCAGTGAAAAAAACAATAATATCTACTCCTGAGACCAACAGTTTAACACTTCTGCCAGTCGAGACTTCAGATAATCAAGCGGAGACATTGTCATCACCTTCACCAAGTACGTCTAGTTGCAAAGCTATATGCTTATTCTGCGATCACCAGCGTAAACAATCACATAAAAAATTTGAAAAGATGCACTGTTTGCAATCAAATGAAACCCGCGAAAAGATACTGATGAAATCGTTAGCATCTAACGAAGTCAATTTACAACATAAAATTTCACAGACAAGTGTTATTTTATCACACTAATTGTTTGAAAGATTTTTTTAGAAGAACTGAAAAAATATCCGACTGTCAGTCCAATGAAAAAGACGGTGTGTGGCACGTTATACGCGAGAGCCATAAAAATGCCTTACAAAAATTGTATGAATTCATAAACGACATAATTCATGGCAATAATATTCATTTAATGTCCAATCTTCACGAATATTATGAATCTTCTCTGCAGTCAAATAGCACTGAAAATAATATTACATGTTCGAGATTAGAACAGAAAATTCGAGCCTCATTTGATCGAAGCGTTTTAACTATAGAAGAAATAAATGGACGTAAGTTAGTTTTCAGAACGGGTTTGCCAATTGATTTCGTGATGTCGAAACAGAAGAAATTAGTGAAAAGAGATATTCTCACGTCTGCTGCTAATATATTGAGAAAAGAGATTCTTTCCCTGCCTAAAACTCCCCTACCAACCACTTGTTCAGTGCAGGAATTACTCCAAGGCGAGTGTAATATACCCGATGCTCTTAAAAAATTCAACTTGGAGCTCCTTGGCATCGGTTCGCGCACAAAAAAAAAGTTGTCTGAGACTTGCTTAAAGAAAGCTGAATCGATAAGCCAGGATCAAATTTACGCTGTGACAAATGGACATGTTAAGCCTTCTAAACAATTAGCTCTGGGAATGGGTATTAAAAGTCTAACTAACAGCAGAAAAGTTGTGAACATTTTGAACAAATATGGTCAGATACCTAGCTACACTTTATTAGAAGAATTAGAAACTGAAATTACCTATGCCTCCATCGATGAATCTATAACAACATTCATTCCGTCTGGGATAATTCCATGTCCTCAGTTAAATACTGGAGTAGCTTTCGATAATTTTGACCGTTACGTAGACACACCTTCTGGAAAAAATACATTGCATGACACAGTAGGAATTATTTTTCAAAATGAAGAACAGTACTCCATACGAAATCAACCTATTGACTTGTCAATGAAACCATCTAAAGGCAAAAGAAGAAGGGCATTCGACGTGATTGACATTAATATAGATCATCCCATTAAAAAACCAAGAATGAGTGACAGTATGATTTTACTTGATAGTGACTTACGTAAAACAACTGAATCTGTCAAAATAAATGCAAAGAATAGAGATTTATTATGGGTTTTGTGTCATGCTGCTGAAATCGAGAATACTCCTATGTGGGTAGGATTTAATAACCTCACTATGAATGATCAAACCAGTAAACAGAAAATAGCTTATTTGAACCCAATAAACATGTCTCCCACTAACACTTCCGTTGTTAAAACAACAATGCAACAAGCAAAAAGTATAGCCGAAGAGTGTGGTCAGGAATATATATGTGTTACATATGATCTTGCAATTGCAAAAGTGGCATTACAAATACAATCCACAGAACGGCCAAATTTTGACAATCTTTTTATTTTTCTTGGCACATTTCATATCATCCTGGCCTATTTCAAAGCTATAGGAAAATTTATAGATGATTGTGGTTTGACGCATATGCTAATCGAAGCTGATTTGCTAGCCAATGGGTCTCTTAATGGATTCATGTCTGGTACGCATTACAATCGATGCAAGAGACTTCACCCTATTATTTCACTGGCCTTACAATTAATCCATTTTAAATTCTTTTTAAAAGAGGAAAATCTACAATTGTCACCATTATTCCATTCCAATTTTGTGCTTTGAGTTGTAATCTTAGTTCTTCTTCGTCATATTTTGCATAGTTCCGATAAGCTTTGGTGTTTATAAAATGTTTTTTCGTATTTCGATTTTGCTCTATAATTTGAATTATGGAGTGATCTGTGATTCTGGGTGCATCTAATAGATTTACCTGTAGTTCAAATACATTTGTTATCACCAGATCAATTAATGTACTTGATGTTAGAGTTACTCTAGTGGGATCTTTTACCAGTTGTTTCATCCCATTGAATTCAATGATTAAGTTTTTAAGTTTTTTGTATAGATGTCTGCATTTTTATTCATGTTTATATTGAAATCTCCTACTATAATATTAGGTTGTCATTTTTTATGTTTTCTGAACACCATTTTTCGAAGTACGTTAAGAAATCCCTCAAACTCGAATTAGGTAAACGGTATACGATACCGTAGACCCCTTTTTTTAAGCTATTTTTTACTTTTATCGCCAAAATCCATGATGTTTTGATGTGACTAATGAAAAAGCTCATAAAAATATTAAAAGAATATTAGAAGTAAGTAAATATTTAACTCTTTAAGCCTTAGTAATATTCTACAAAATGATTAATCTGTGATTTTACCCAAAGATGTTTAGATTATGGAAGTTGAATTTATAAAAATTGGATTTGTTCGATTTAATTTTTTTTATTTTATTGATTACTGTTATTTTTTTTCTTTGAAATACAACCACTGAGAGCAGGCAGACCAACTCGTTTCACCTGTGGAGACACCATACTTCGAATAGGTACTAAAACTGACCATTTCTGTTATCGTTTTTTTCGCAACAATGCAATGACTTGCGCGCATCATAACTCTGAAATGCAACCACTGAGAGCCGCCAGACCAACTTGTTTCATCTGCGGAGAGGCCATACTTTGAATATATACTAAAACTACCCATTTCTGTGATCGTTTTTTTTTCGCAACAATGTAGCCTAATCTTGTAAGCTCTATAACTCATAGTTGCAACCACTTAGAGCAGGCAGACCAACTTTTTTCATATGCGGAGACGCCATACTTTGAATATGTACTAAAACTACCCATTCCTCTGATCGTTTTTTTTTCGAAACAATAAAGCCTCTTGTAAGCTCTATAACTCATAGTTGCAACCACTTAGAGCAGGCAGACCAACGTTTTTCATATGCGGAGATGCCATACTTTGAATATGTACTAAAACTACCCATTCCTCTGATCGTTTTTTTTTCGAAACAATAAAGCCTCTTGTAAGCTCTATAACTCATAGTTGCAACCACTTAGAGCAGGCAGACCAACGTTTTTCATATGCGGAGATGCCATACTTTGAATATGTACTAAAACTACCCATTCCTCTGATCGTTATGAAAAAGACCGTGACCTCTTAGACTATAATATGATCATAGTGCTCACGAGAACTATGGGGGCTGAATCCATAGCAAGATAATAACTACAGCACTTGGATACTTAAAAGTATAATTAAAATAATTCATAATCTGCTTTTTCGCAGATGGCGCTAATTTAATAATTAAAAAAAAAACTTTTTGCAAGTTATATTTTAAAATAAGTTAGACAATATGAATAAATAGTTTTGTACGCACACAAACTCAAATCCTTCAAGAAATGCATACAAATTCAACAATGGATTGAATCACCGATACAATTTGTATTTGGTTATGATTAGACATTTTCCATCTATCCATAAAGAGCAGATATTGAATTTTAAGTATGCCCTAAAGGCGACAGAAGACTCTTGAGGTTTTGCGATCCTCACATTTTAATTATTTCTGATGAACGTATTACTAAAATCTCAAATTTTTCTAGAGGGTTCTCTACGGATGTAAGTTATTCATATTTAAGATTAATAAAAATACGACCCTACGATTAATATATTTAATGTAAAACGGTTTGAAATTTTTTTAAAACGTTTTTAACTATAAAAATAGTGTTCAGCACCAGATTTTATTTGTCTAGACAATGAATTAGTAACTTCCCGAGGGATCCCTCTAAAAACATTTGAGATTTTAGTAAAACGTTCATCAGTAATAATCAAAATAAACCCCACAGAAAGATCGATTTTCTAGGCCTGCTAGGGCAAAGTCGACAGTAGGTACGTCCATTATGCCGGGTCGCCCGCCGAATATTGTTTATACAAGACTTCATCACTTTAAGATTTCCACTTTATTTTAGAGATTTGACGACGCATATTTTTGTGTTTTGTGTCGTTAAGATTCTGGCTTTACCTCGTCTTAACCTCTCGGACAAAGACTATTATTTACTTTGTGTTCCTTTGCGAACTGTCAAAACGTGAAAATTTTTATGATATTTACGAGTTTTGTTAAAAGCTTCATAACTCACGTTTTGGGAAACGTAGCCTCATTCTAAAAAATGTTTTGGAAAGATTATGAAATTAACTATCGTATTGTTTTGTTTTACGTAAATATTTGCGTTTCTAAATATACATTTTCTGAAAACGTCAAAAATATGTAAAAATCGCTGACCATTATTTCAAAGCTGTGAAAAATGTACTTTTTTCTGAGTATCATAAAGAAATAACACTTTATATATTGAAGAAATTAAAAACTATTAGTCACCTCAAAATATTAACCATCCAAACTAAAATATGTTTAATAAATTATTTAGAAACGCAATAAATTATGAACAAACAAGATGACAGATCCAATCGACTTAGATAATGCACCTCTACATTTCATAGATATTGTTGAATACAGACGCGTAGCGTTATTCATTATCGATACTCTGTTTTTTAAATCATGGCAATCCGTATACTAGTGATGGAAATAAATCGATTTTTGTAAAATCTCGCGCGTTTACGTGAAAAGACGTTCTAATGTCTTGACCGCTATTATCATATTTACGTCTTTTGACGTTCTAATGTTCTGAGTGGTTAAGATAAAAATTGTAATGTTTTACAGAATTGATACATTATTACGTCGAGGTAAGGATATTGATATAATGATAGTTATGTAAACGAAGATTAGTTCCACATCAGAGAAGGTAGTCAGAGTTTTGATTCAACCGGAACTGTGTTACTGTTGTGAAATAAAACTTGTAGGTAATAAGACTAATAAGATAATTAATAAGTGAAACCGGACTACAAATATTGCAATATAATTAGTGGAGTTTTACAAAGTGATCATTTATATAAAGTAATTATTTCATATAATGTCAAACCACAACGATAATGTAATAATAATATCAATAAATTATGTTTCGAAAAATCTGTAAGACATGCAATTTTTTATGTACGTATGTATACACACAGTTTTAGTAAATTCCTAATATATCGGAACACGCGTTCATACACCTGCATTTGACTTGATAATATATAATGGCGAAATGCGAAAATATTAAGATTTTTATAAATACGTGTTCAGACATCGTGATAATAAATTCGTATTTTACTAAGTTTATTATGAAACCTATCAATTAATTCGTTGAAGTTCTGCAATCCCGTTTTAAGCGGGATTACGAACAATTTGAAGTGATTCTTAATAAGCTAGCAATACTCATTTTTCTCCGTGTAAAAACTATTGAAAAAATAAAACAGGACGTTTATTTTATTGTTCAACAAGAGCACTGTAGGAGGTTGAGAGTAATATATCTCTTAACAAAGTATTTAAAAAAAAATATTACAAAATAATAACAAATTTATAATGTATTATTCCCAGTGAGTTTACAAAACTCATTTCGGGATATCCGATCGGTAATGGACGTAAAAGGAATACGCGATATTGTTTCTCTATCTGCACGGAGAGACTGAGCCACAGCAACGCGTGAGGGGTACAGTTACTATTATAAGAATAAAACAATAATAGTAAATTAAATAATAAAACGTTTTATATAAACCACTATACGGTGTACTATACGCCCACACCCCTACCACGACACCTACAGTCGTACTAAAAAACTTGGTGTAAATATTACGCGGCGCGTAAGGTCAGAACAGTGAATAACTTGACTTAAAAATAGTCTTAAATCAGGCTCAAGGCCGGCTTTACCACATCAACGTTAAACGGGCGTGTAAGAATAATATAAATAGTATAATATTGTGATATTCATGAGTTAGTACATATTATTAAAGTTGTTCCAAAACCGGTCGGTTATAGTGATTTTATTATAGTGATTTAAATAAAGTATATATTTATATATATTTTTTTTTTAAAAAGAAAGACAAACATTCCCGGGTTACGAATAACCTGACAATATTTGAAAATCTCCTACTACCACCACAGTAAGCGGAAAATGTTGCTTGTGTTGTGGTGGAGGACTTAGCCAGCCGAGGAATTGAACACACTACGCCTGGGTGGGACCCAAACGCGATGTCAACTCGGCCACCGACCGGTCTCTCTCCCTCCTTTAGCCAACGTTTCGGACAGCTTTACAGTATCCATCATCATAGCAGATGTAATGCTGTCCGAAATATTGGCAAAAGAATTAGGTAACGCAACACGGCATAATACCCCAAAAATAAATCACTATAATACGTGAAAATATCAAATCGTTTTATTCACTGTTTATATTTTATCTCTAAGCTGGACGATATAAAAAAATCCTTCAGAGATTTGCGTTTACCACATGAATTTATGGACTTGCTCAAATAATAAGATATCTAACGATTATTTCTAACGAACCTAACCGAATTTTCCTACTAAACTTAACGTAAGTATTATTTATAACGAATTTGCCTACCGATCCAAACCTAACTATTATTTCTACCGAATTTGTCGAGAACCAAGCCCAGAAGCCGACGTAACATGAGATTCTTCTCGTAATATCGGTTCGAAGGATATTTACGACGGCAATTTGGTTCGAGAAAGATGGTCAATTAGTCTCGCGGACCCAGACCCGATTGGAGATGAGAATTTATCTCATTAGGGACGCTGGAAAATAACTAACACCCATATGCATAGTCGGTTCCTCGAGACCTCCTCCACTCGACCTTAGTCGAGGTCACCTCAAGGAAATCTTAAAAACTCCCTCGAAATCAGTATGTTCAGTTACGGCTTCACCCTCCAGTGAGGAACCTCCAGTAAGTCGAGTTGAGGTTGAGTGAAGGAATGACGTCATTAAATTTCTTATTTTTATGTTGGCAAACTGTAGAGAATATGTTTATGGTTCACTTTTTTTATCTATGGGCTGTCTTCCTCTGAGATTGTGTTCTGTTTCTGTGGTGCTATCTGTCAATTCTGTTATTCAACTCAACGAACTCAACTGTCGAGTGCGAAGATAATTTGGTTAATTTGATTTCGTTCGTTTAGTGAGACAATTGTTATGGCCGGGAGGCAAGTTTTTAGTGAAATGGAAAAGGCGTGCTTGAGGGAATTAATTATTAAGTATAAATTGAACACCACGGGAACAATCGGGGCAGGAAATCCGAATGCAAACAAAGTAGCATGGGTCCGGCTTACCGAAGAATACAATTCTATTGAAAATAACAGCAAAGTAAGTAGAATACTTTACAATTTTATTTATATATTTAACTACTACCTATAATCTTATAGCCTAACCTAAATAATGTTGTTTATTTTAGAGAACAGAAGTCCAACTTAAAAAATGCTGGGATAATTTGAAGACAAGGAGGAAGCAAGTCCTAGCCCTAGAAAAAAGGGAACGAATGAAAACTGGAGGCGGGGCATACATACCTACACCGAGTTCCCAGGACATTGACGATGCCCTTCAAGACCAGACTGATGTGGAGATGCAGTTTGTCCGTGACAGTGACTCTGTGCTAGATGAAAGTCAATGTAATTTGTGTTACTTTTCTCCCTGTAGAGTTATTAGTTCCCTTGAGATAAACAAATTTTAGCTTCAATACAATATCATTAAAATATTTCAGGTATTGAAGTGGTGGATGAAATGCAAGATTTCCATCATGTTCAAGCTGCAGGTCAAAGTCTTGAGCAAGAAAGCATCGAACTTGGTTAGTTTATTTATGCTTATATTTGTCATTAGCACCTAATACATAAATTTTTAAACTTTTGGATAAACATGAGATATATCTTTTGACAGGACGATCTGTGGAATCTCCTCCTCGTCGACCAGAGTCACAATTACCTGACCATGGTGCTCAGGCAACTCAAAGACAAGGTGAGGTTTTGGATTTTATTTTATATTATACAGTGTGTAACAAAAAGGTAGTCATATTTGAGGGCATGATCCTGCTAGGGTCATATGTTTGTATGATGAATACTGACATTTTTACCTGACTTATGGATGTTTATATTTATAATGTGTTTATATCAAAGAAAAAGTATTTATGTAGAAGGTATATTAACCATCCAGAATCTACAACACAAGCATGTAGTTGTTACAGTAGAACTGATGGCGCTCTGTGTACAATTTCCAAAATAAAAAAGTATTATTTATTTATTAATGTACATTAGTAATTAAGGGAAACTCATTGGTACGTGATCAATCTGCAATTGTGTATTTACTCATTTCAGGTGCAACAAATACACGTGCCCGTGTTATTACGGAAGAGTTCAACCTTAGAAAAGCTCAATATGATAAAAATCAGCGAATGGATGAAGAGCTACATAAATTGAAGGTTGCTGAACAAGAGTGGTTAGTAAAGGCGGCACAAGAAAGGTACAATAAGGCTCGCCTGGAGAGAGAATGTGCAGAAGAGCTTCTCCGTTTAAACCAGGTCCAACGGGAGGAGGCTGAACTTAGGTTACAAAAGTTAAAAAAATGATTTTTTAAATTTTATTTATGTTTTTGTGTTCTACAGAAAAAATAAAAAAATAAAACACAAACCATTGTGTTTAAATTTTATTAAAAATAATTAAGTAAAATGTCTTATAATAAAGTTATTTCTAATAATGCTACCACGTTCATTTTCCTGTACCACAGGTAAGGCAATCTCTGGTTCTCTTAGTGGCTCTGGCAATTCTTCATTCGTTTGTATACTAATATTATGCAAAATAGCACAAGAAACAATAATATTTGGAACAGTTGTGATTTTGTTTTGCAGTTTCCTGCTTAGGCATGCAAATCGCCTTTTCAAAACACCATTAACCCTCTCTATGATGTTTCTTGTGCTGATATGTGATCTATTATAACGCTGTTGTGGTGGTGTTTAAAAGCCCAGCTACACTACTCGCGAAGTTGATCGAAGTTGACCTAATACGATAGTGTGGGCACGAACTTCGCTTCGCTTCGGGCATCTTCGCTTCGCTTGGCCCGACTTCCGATTGTTGTCGGTAAATGCGCCCGAGTCAAAGGACTCGAAGCTCGAACACGAAGTGTCTGCCCACACTACTCGGTTCACTTCAGTTCGCTTCGAGACGTCGTGTTTGGTGGTTGTGCGTGCGCAGAGTCATAGTGACTATACGTAATAAAATATGGCTTCTACACTGTGGTCACAGGACCTAATTTTTTTGTTCCTAGAAACACTCCAATCCGAGGCGGTTATTTGGGACCCAATTGAAAGGGACCATAAAGATAACTAACTAACCATCACGCCGTTTCCCCGCAGGGGTAGGCAGAGAGGACGGACCGCCAAACAACTCGGTCTTGGCACACACTCCTTGCCTCATTCACATTCATACATCGTCTCATACATACTCTTCTATTATTCTGACTCTTGACATGGCCCGACTCGAGTATCTGATTCACTTGATCGTGCCAATGTCTTCCTCGGGCGTCCCCGACTTCTGCTACCATTCACATTTGCATCATATATCCTCCTTTTTTATATATTTTTTATAGTGAATACCTCACAAGAGTCCCAACTGCTCCCGTCTGGAGCCAGTGAGACTATGGCATCCCCAATTGGGGGATGTTGTGAGGCTGAAGGTAAGTGGGGAAGGGAAAGAGGAAGGTGGGGAAGTACCTGGCTATTCAGATCTAGTCACTAAACACGGCTAAAGCCATTTGGAGCAACGTTTCAATTCTGAATGGTGGTCTTACACCAGGGCGATACTGGTAGTATCTTCCACTCTGGAACGTGCCGCAAATATACTATATATTATTTTAATTAATTAATTGTGAAATAACACAAATTAATCAAATAAAATTTATTTGCGCACGCCGGGTTCGAACCCGCGACCTTCCGAATGGCAGTCCAATGCGTTACCACTGGACTATGCCGGCCGTCACACTCCTATCTTCGCTCATTCGCTCTACATGCCCAAACCATCTAAGCGTCCCTTTCTTAATCTTACTCATTACGCTTACATCAGCCTTGCACTCTTTGCGGATCTCCACATTCCTCACACGATCAAACATGGTTTTACCACACATACGCCCTTGAGGTGATTTTTCACAAAAACGGCGCTTTACAAATTATCCAATTATTATTATTATTATTATTATACGCCTCAGGGATCTCATTTCAACAACATTTAATCTACTTTCATCCTTTATTTGCCACTTGAACGTCGATGTTGCCTAGTGCACGGACTCCGAGAGACTGAGCTACTCGCGAAGTTGCACGAGTGTGTGGGCACGCACTTCGGACTTCGGCTAACTTCGTCGAGGACTTCGTCGAAGCGCCGAAGCGAGTAGTGTAGCGGCCGCTTGAGGATTGAGAATCGGGGTAAACATGTAAGATGTTTGGGCATATCCATTGTCACCTAACAGTATACCACTATTTCTTAGGTCACCCTCTTCAAATCGCATCCTGCATCGACTGTTGGTAAATATACGCGAATCATGTACAGAACCTGGCCATCTTGTCAATATGTCATATATTTCCATATGTGGGCCGCACACAATCTGAACATTTAAAGAAAAAAATCCTTTTCTGTTTCGATAAACTTCTCCATTTTCCCTCCTTGGGTTCTTGATTGGTACATGTGTACAATCTATAGTACCAACAACGCCAGGAAATCCAGCCTGTTGATAAAATTTTCTTTTAACATCTGACCTCTCGTCTACATTGGGAAATTTAATGTAGTGTCCGATTTTCAATGCAAGTGCTTTAGATATTTTAGTAACTATTCGAGATACCACAGCTTGACTCAGTTTGTGGAGATCTCCACATACAATCTGCAAACCAAACAAACAAAATCATATAAATTGTTTGTGTTAAAAATAGATTATTAGAAGGTAGGTATACATATATTTGCTTGCATCACAATACCTAGGTAAATAAATAAAGTTGTACCTAGCCATGTGTATTGTGTACTCACCTGAAAGTTCCCTGTGGCATAAAATCTCACTGCTATGAGAAGCTGCAACAGAGGTGGTATTGGAAGACCTCGGTTATTGGCACTCGGTGTTAAATTCAAAAGTGGCAAGAGGACATTTATGATTGTATCTTTTCTAAATCGAAATCTTCTTCGGAATTCCACATCATCAAAATATTCCAGCGGATTTTCTGCATCCCGTAAATACCGCTTTGTAGGACGATATTGGTACAAATCTTCATAAATGTAGTCAATAAAATCATGGAAATTATTCATTATGCTAATTAACCTCAGAAATAATGTGGTTGCGCGCTGTTAACAAGCTTTGAGGAGGCCTCAAGGTAGATCGCGATGTACCTTGAGTTTGACAGTTCATTACTCGACTCGACTGAGGAATTTGCTCAAGTCGAGGATAGTTTTTTCAATTCTGCATACCAACTTTATCCTTGAGGTTGAGTCGAGTCACAGTCGAGTGGAGGAAATCTCGAGGAACCGACTATGCATATGGGTGTAAGTCACATTATTTTTCAGGATGAAATCATTGGAACGATTTTAGTACATTATTCGGTGCGTAGAACTCACGCAATCTTGAAGTAGGTACTTGAGTGACTAATAATATGAATCAGAAATATTATGCGTTCAGACAATAATATTTGTTCATTTCCGGGCGAGCAGTCAATCAAAGACGCAAATAAATGTAATTATTATAAATACATACTAAGAAGCGATAAATTCTAAAAATAGACAAACAGTAAACAAATAATTTGTTGGTGCAACATTTCATTAGAACCATTTGCACAATATACTACCTATTATGTAGGAACTGGAACCGATAAAATAAATATTATACAGGGTTTTTCAATAAGAGGTGTTATTTTGATATTCAATCGTAAAAGATCAATGGTTTCGTTGCTTGTGTGGCACGTAGCGCCGTTTTGTTGAAAGTAAACGTTGTCCAGATCAATACCATTCCGGCCATAAAAAATCATTTATTATCTCTCGATAGCGCAATCCATTCACTGTAACTATTGCTCCAGCCTCATTTTCGAAGAAGTAAGTTCCAATGACTTCGCCGGACCATAAACCGCACCAAACAGTCACACGTTGATGATAGAGAGGCTTTTCAACAATAACTCTTGGGTTTTCCGAGCCCCAGGTGCGACAATTTTGCTTGTTGACGAAGCCACCGAGGTGGAAATGGGCCTCATCACTCAAGATGATTTGCATTTGATTCACTCAAGTGAATTTTAATAATTTCAATGCGTTGTTGAAGCGTGTATCGTTACATTTTTATTAATGGCATAGTTTCTACTTGTCAAATGTCAAAAAATGACAGCTTCAAAAGTAACATCTACCGAAATAGCGGGCTATTCAAAATAACACCTCTTATTGGAAAATCCTGTAGTTTAAGGGTAAACGTAATGTAGGTTGTAATCTACGCTTTCGTACGTGGCGTCGATTTAATTTTTGTAATAAAATACTATTGTTTCAAGTTATGCTTTAAAATATTAAGACGAATTGTTTGTTTGCGCCCGTACTCACGCCATATGAATATGAATAAATAGTTTTGTCCGTGTAAAAACTCAATTCCTTCAATAAAGGCATACAAATACAATACAATCGGTGATTCAATCCAATATTATATTTTATTAAAAAGACATTAACATTCCTACAACCTGCGGTAACGATCCTCGAAAATTGAAATCCTAATCGTTACAAGTTACAACACAAAATATGTTTGAAATTTGTTTCCAAGCAAACTCCTTTTCATAGCAGAAAAAAACATATTACGATAGTATCATAATTTTGAAAAAAAAACAAGTAGTAAATTTCCAAAAAAGTCAATTCATTCCTGAAAAAGTGTGGTATAATTTTTAAACATAAAATTAATTACGATTACAGAATCCTCTCGTTAATATATTAATACATTACGATTACAGAATTCTCTAGTTAATATTGAATTAAAAATATTTAATAAGATCAGGAAATCAGATACAAATTAAAATTTATTTTACATGGCTCCTCGATTTTGAGCAGTATTTTATATTTTATTTAGGAAACAAACAGTAGTACATTTAAGCATAAACAGTAATTATTAATTTGTTCTAGAACAAGTTCCATTAAGTTTCGTTTTTGATTTAGTATTTGTACCTAAACAATTATAAATGACAAAGAAACATAAAAAATAAACAAACATAATAAGGAATTACAAAATTTTATAACACAAGTAAAGACAGTTAGTAGTAATACAGTGTTCGCATGATTATACTAAAAACAATAAAATAAAGTAAGATGATATAATTATTTCACAAAATAAAAAATTAAGCTATCAGTTTAGTAAGCTGCATTTTATGTTTTCAAGTTATAGTTGAAAATGTCTACAGTATCGTAGCATCCAAAGATATTAGAAGAACTAATATCTTTGGTAGCATCAGTAAAGGACAAATCGGGCATTATGAAAGAAGTGATAAAACACAGTTTGTTGGCGCAATTCTCTTGCGGCTTTTCTGAAGAGTTAGTTGAAAAGGAGTTAATTATTATCGTGACTTCTCAGTGTTTCTCTGCGGACGAATGTTTTTGAACGGCTTCCAACATAATTGCATCATATTGATTGGAAAAAGAAAAGCCAATGAAAAGTCATCAGGAAACAAACATTTTAAAAGATCAATAAGAGTATACAGATTACTATGGGACATATTTAGGTTTACCAAGTACCTAATTAAGTAAATTAAGTAGGTACCTACTGCAAAGTAGGTTGGTTTATGGGTATTATGGAGGTTCTAAACTAACGCCTAATTTATGTGTGCCTATTCTTCAAAAATGCTGCGCAATCTTTCAAATGCGAAACAACTGTATCTCTTATCCTTGTTAAAATGAAAATTTTTAGAAACACATTTTCAACTAATTTAAGGTAAGATATTGAAATTATCGCATATCTTTTGAATATTCATGAACAAGCCGAAGGTATGGGGTTGAATTGTGTTATTTCACAATAGAGAGACACCTGTAAATATTTTTAATAACATGTTATGTCGTTCCGTGGAATCGTCCACACAACCCTCTCTCTCTACTCTACCTTATATCACCTTCAACTGTATAATAGCTTAATACTTCAGGTAAGTAGGAGAGACACGCTTTTCGATGGCGACTTCCTCAGCCATATCTTCATTATTTATCACAACAACCTTGACAAGCCCAAAGGAAGTCTCAGCCTTTGCTCTCATTTCTCATCTGTTTGGCTTATTTTATGGTTAATGTCTCCGTGCCATACAAGACACAAAATCGTATTCTTCACACGGATAAAAATGAGTATTGCTGATTAATTAAAATCCTGTTTAAAACGGGATAGCATGCCGTTTCGTAATAAACTGTTAGTACATTCATTATCGTTTGTCCTGATAATACACAATGACGAAATGCGAAAATATTAGAATATTTATGTTCCGACATCGCCATAACACATTTCTACATGTTTTACGGATAGTTTATTAGGAAACCTGTCAATTCCTGTTAAAGGCCCGCAGTCCCGTTTTTAATCGGAACGCGGATAATATGAAGAGATTTTCGATAAATTACCAATAATTTATATCAGTAAGTTTTCTCCGTCCACTTCAAAGATATTTTTTCAAATTTGGTGCATAAGTTGTAAGCACGCAGTCAATCTCAGTGAGATTAGTACCACGTGCTACATAAAATTTAAAAATTAAAAAGTTAAAAATTTTTTAACTTTTTAAAAAAATTAAAAAGTTAAAAATTTTATGAGTATGCTCACATTGATTTTGGTGGAATTAATCGGAGTTTGTTAACTTTAACGGGTGTAAGATTACGGACGGATTAATTCAGGTTTTAATACCTATCGATTTCAAAGACTTTCAATCATTCAAAATTAATAACTAATCGCATTTATGTGTTTTGAAGACGAATCAACGCAACCTCATACATGTTTTCGTAAGAATACTAGGTATTACCTTTAAATTAAAATAGTAATATATATTGCTGAGATAGTAATTTAGCTAGAGAGTTTGTTTCCGAGAACGTGGTTAGCATAATGAGCAAGGCAAAAGTATTCTTATATTAAGGTAGTATAAAGCTCGTGTTGGGGTGAACGTTGAACGGGTCATGGAGGACGTTGAGCTCTCCAACTCCCTACTCCCTACTCCCCGCTGGATCTAGCCGCGCTGAGACCAGTGGCGTATTGATACTCATCCTCAACAAATTCCAGTAGTGATTTTTTACAAATTTCATGAAATTCCGTACAGCGGTTTTATGCAAATTTCATGTTCCCTAGTGATTATTTACGAATTTTATGAAATTTCGTACCTACCTAGTTTTTTTTTACGGATTTTATGAAAATAAAATTTAATTTCCAAACAGATTTTTCATGGATTTTGTGAAATAAATAATATTTTGACGTCGTTCTTTCGCGTTTTTTAAATTATTTATATCTGTTGCTAACTTGTCCATTTTTAAGGTTTTCATCGTGGTAATGTAATTGCGTCAACAAGTTATTTATAGCGAATACTGCAGTATTGCGGTGAGAATTTTTGGTAAAATTTTAAATTGTTAAAATAAAAAAAGAAACATGACCGAAACTGTCAAAACGTACTTTATTTAGACATTGGTCAAAACACATAAAATTTTGAAACTTTGATTAACAAAAATGGAACTTTAATGCATCTATCTATCACTTACTTTTAAAAGTTTTTACCTCCTCGACGTGAATAGTTGTATTTTATAGAAATTAACTTGAATCGTAGTGTTATTTCAAAAAATATTAAGCGTGTCCAGCTACTCTGAAAGATTACCGATTTTTTGTTTTATTTTTAATGTTATAAATTTATCAAATATTATGTAATTATTGTGTTTTTAAGCTTTCATAATTGAAAAAAAAACACGAATTTTTCATCTTATATCTTCGGCGAAGGTTACGAAATTTAAATCTTGTATAACCTTAAACTTTCTGTTATGTAAAGTCGAACAAATGAAGACAATGTACATCACTGGTTGTTACAGTGTTGGCTTATGTCAGTTTATAATATTTACATCAAACGGTTATCTGTGGGAAAGCCCTGAAATATGTTTACAAAACTGGTGTTACCTACGAGAATATCAATGTTACATAACATTCAACTATCTAAACAAGTACTTACACAACTACGTATAAAAATATTATGATTAATGACAGTCTTCTTTGCGGAAGGGAAGGGTTTAGAGCCGTTATGTTTCTTTGACGAAGGGGTTAACATGCAGGTAGGTACATAAACAATAAGAGCTCGAAAACTTTTTCCGACCTTCAAGTTAAGATACTTATTGAACAGAACAAGATAAACTTTTCAAAACATTTTCTGGAGCGATAATATCTCAGCGGGGGGCGCTTTGCCCGCACATTCCACTGGCTGGATTCCAGCTGTACAAGTAGGAAGTGTAGAGAGCTCTTCTTCAGAGGTATGGTGGATGTCAGCAAAACTTACCGAATAATTTATTGAATAAATGTAACGGGTATTATAAAACATTATAAAGTTAGTAGGTACCTTAATCTTTCTACAACGGCTTGTCTCTTGGGAGGGAGACCATCTCCGCAGGGCCCCTGGAGCCCCTGCAGGCCCTGCTGCGGGAGGGTCGGGGGAGGGGGGCGCGGGAGCAGGCCCCCAGCATCCACACACCCGCCCCCGGCTCCCACGATGTGATCCACCGTGTCCAAATACACCCTACGACACTATCATTACCACCTCACACGCACTTGCAAACACTTTCGAATCCCTATTCCCGCGAATCTGGAATCTTCACTTATCATCAGTCACTCAAGTCCGCATCTTGACAGAAAGAAGCGGCGGGACTTTCAGATTCGAGGGATCTGAGCAAAAAGCCAAGTTCCAGCGCTGACAAGAAGCAGTGTATTGATAAGACCGCTGTCACCGATTTGTACGAGAGTGCGCGCAACGGTCGCACGTTTAACTGACTTGTTTGACTTAGCTCCGTTTATAAACTTTAACAGCAATCAAAACATTTCTAAAACCTTATTTATTCGTAATTGTTGGTACAGAATGATATTTTACACGATAACTTTGAACACTTTGAATTACAGAAAGTAGTCTACTTGTCGAGAAAACAAAAACAACGAGTTAACAGGTTGTTTATACGTTTGTGATTTATGAAACTATTAGCTGTCAAAATGTTTACTTATTAGATTGCATGTATTTTGGTGGTTAGTGAAGCATTTTAAAGTCAAAATGACTAAAACAAGTTCTGATAAGTCACAAAATCCGATATAGATCACTTATTCACGATATTTTGATAGAAACAATATTTCGTTAGTATTGTTTTTATTCCTTTGGGCACTGAACATTACTTTCAAAACGTAAAAAACTTTACCCCTAACGCGAGATGCACAAAACTGAATGAGAAATATTTTTTGGCATTAAAGGTAGTCCAATTGACGATGATATTAACACATCGAAAGTTCTTATTAACAACACAAACACCAAACCACCCATTGAGATGTACCAATAGGTACTAGCTAACGCTGGTGGCCATTTTCCTATGTAACGTCTGTGTTGCCAGTAGCAATATATTGCCATATTATCCGTTACACCAACGCTTTTTTCAGCGGGAAAAAGGTAATTCAAGATGGAAGCCCGATATTTTCTGCAAACATAATATATATTTTATATACCTACATAAAACTTTTTTATCTGTTTTAGCATCACCCTATATTTAGGGTGTAACTTCCACAACGGAGTAACTTCTGTGGTTATACTGAAATATATATTTGTTCATGACAAATAAATGTCTATTTCACCGAGATCGAAATTACTTTTCGACGGGCATTGAGTAAATATAGTAGAATTTAAAATCAATTAGATTCTACACCTTATAGTATTGTCGATGTTACATAAAATATTGTTTCCTTCTTACTGTTATTCCCCGATTAAACGAATGTGAAAAACGTTTTTAAGTGTCTTGTTTATTCTCAAAAGAAGAAGCAATGATTTTTTTGTATTTTTGAAAAGCGAATACATAAACAAAGCTGAAGATATTTTCTTATTTTGTTAAATCAAAATACATGCAGATGAGGAAATTATGATACCCATACGAAATAGTCATAAATAAACACCATAAAAAAAACATTCTTGCTTCAGTGCCGGTTTTCTGAACGCAATAGAAATAGCTTTTGTCTAAACATATTTTTTTTAAACATTGCATGAACAAAATTATAGCAGCCGGCATCTTTGGTGACGTTTTTATAATCGAGTTCTAAATAAGGTACTTTTTTAATATTGCACTATTTTACTATAGTAAGCTTATTTTGGAGATGCAATTTGACAGCTGTCAACATGTGTGGCAGGTGGCAAGGAGTTGAAGTCGATGGTAATGTGATAATAATTTGCCGGGAAAAATCGAAGCTTGCAGCAAACCTTGATAAGTGAAAGACCTTGTTGCGCTAAGAGCATTTTCCAAACCACGAATTATTACAAAAAGAAAATAACCTCTCGTTTTGAACAAATGCTTACAGAAAAGATTTATTATTTACCTCGTGAAGACAAAACATAAAGATGCAGATTAAAACTTTCGTTCTGTACTTCATAACATTCGCGGTAAGTTATTGGAAAAAAATATTTTAAAAATTCAATTAAATGAAGATAATTATTATTATTACCACAAAGTTTTTACTGTAACTAATTAACAGTTCTTAATCGTGTAAATCACGTCAATTCTCAAAATACATTTTATACTTCCAGGATTTAGTTGCTGTTGGATTAGTGGTACCTTTAATCAGTGCTCATGTGACGTCTCTCGGGGGGTCTCACTTTGTTGTGGGGCTCATGGGGTCCTTCTACTCTGGTTTGCAGCTCTTTTCTGGACCCATTGTTGTAAGCTCACTCTAAAATAAAGCTAACGGGTTATCTAAATATAAGTATCTTCCCACTTACACATCAGCCACTTCCTATCTACTTCTGATTGAAAATCCCCAAAGTTGCTTCCATTATACCCAGTTCCAGGCTTTCTACTCTTTGTAATATCATTCTGTCTAACTCCAAATATTTCCTCATCAAATCTGATGGTTTTTGGGTTGTCTTGAGCGGTTTTAAACATTACTAAACGATTGATGAAATGTGCATCAGTTGCCCATCTGACTGTATACCCCGAAATGAACCCATTCTTTGTAATTAATATTACAAACATTACTTAACTCCAATTTATTTATTTATACTGTGCTTTACAGAGTTTCTCACTTTTTCTCACAAAAATTCCGCGCACCCAAAAACATCATATGTGATTCCCCACAACAATTTTTCGAATTCCATGGGGGGGGGGGGTGGCTACAAGATTCCATTTCGGACGCAAAAAATACTATATCAAAACCGGTGTATTTTTGTTTAAAAAGTAAGTTCAACAGGTTAGATTTTTTCGTCGCTGATTCTCGGTCTGAGTAGCCCAAATAGCGATAAATCGCCTTCGTTGGCAACACTGGTGACCGCGCGCAAGCTACATTGTTTGTTTTACCGCGGGCCCGCGACACTTTTTCATATTGGCGTTTTTTTTGAAAATGGTTCACGTTCACGCGGGCCTCTTATAATTCGTTCGCGGGCCACATTGTGGCCCGCGGGCCTGGGGTTGGGCAGCCTTGATCTAAATAATGATTCTAAAACCAATAGAATAACAAAATACGCAATTATAAAATTATATAAAACTCACTAAAATGACAAATAATACAAAGATAGGTAAGTAATATGTAATATAATTAGCACAACATATTTTTTCTGAAACCGTATAAATTATTGATGAAAATGTCTACTTCAGCACACTCAATTTTATTATACAGTCGACACATTTCGATCAGAGGGCTAAAATCTTGGATGAATTAAAAGGGAAGATAAGTTACTGAGACAATGCGCATTCACTGAACTAGGTCCAGTGGACAAGCTGGTGATTTACTGCGTTCAGTATCACACGTAAGCCCGTCGGTCAGACAAGCTGTTACCGGCTGCCACAAACACGTCGCTCTAGGCTCTTTTGTTGTGAAAAAATGCCTTCCTTTGCGCTTGAGGTGTGCTCAAATCATTCTCGAGTAAAAACCAAATCTGATGGAGTTTCTTTCCATTCGCATCACTCAAAAATCACTTATTATTTCAATAAATACAATTATTCATAATGCTTTTCGAATAAAATAAAGTGAGACAGCTAACCCAAAAACACATAAGGAAAAAACATACATATATAAAAACACACACATGTTAAGGACTTCCTTGTGACAGTACATGGTATTCTACTACTCTGCTTGCTCTTTTGTTAGCCAAGAATGAGGGTAAAAGCGGCCCACTAATGGGCAAGCATGTTCGCGGCGAGCAGTCTGGGCATGACGTCGATACAAAAATGCTCTATATTGTAATAAAACAAATAAAAAACTTTATTCCACTTAATTTTATTTTGACCGTAACCGGTTTCAGCTCGTCAAAGCCATCTTCAGACTGGTACACAAAATTCTTAGTCAAAAAGCAAATATAATCCCATCATAAATAATGATTTGACAATAAAATTAGGTCATTATTAATGCATATTACCTGTGAGGTTTTTCCCTAATAAATATTGAAATGAGCTACAAACCCAAGGTAATTAGCTTACTGGAATTACCAAATATTTAGAAATTCCATAATCTTAAACGACTTAGTAACAAATAAAATTGATTAAAATCCTATAAACTACCCCTCTCCCCCCTCCCCCATATGTTGTGTATATAAACCGTAGACTAAGAATTTTGTGTACCAGTCTGAAGATGGCTTTGACGAGCTGAAACTGGTTACGGTCAAAATAAAATTAAGTGGAATAAAGTTTTTTATTTGTTTTATTATAATATATTATAATGGAATTCCACCACGAATTATCGGTCTCAAAAATAGAAATATTAACAAAAATGCTCGTCGCTCGCCTGTGACATCATGCTTTCCGCGGACATGCTCACCCGTCAGAAGGCCACTTTGAGCTCGGAACTGGTGTCGCGAGAAGGAAAGAGAAACGAAGGGCGTTCATAATAATATAGTCGTTTCACCTCTACACATATTCTTTTAATGGATATCTCTTTCTAATGCGTTCCGCTCATTGTAGCCATTTCATTCATTCAGATAAATTAGCTGTGGTTATCGTTTCTCGTGTGTTTCTCTATTCGATTTAAATCTAGAAATCGGAAAGTGCCATATTTATTGTTCGATTAGTATGCACATAACGCGTCTTTGTATTTATGTCAATGGCTATATTATTTTTAAATGTATTCAGATAAAACATGGTATGGCGTCTTAAACTATGGGAATTGGGAACATTTATTTCAATATTGCTAAGACATAACGTAGTATCAAGATGGCCGTGAATTATTTTATGTAAACATATTAGATCAGTCAATTGCCTTCTAACTTTAAGTGTATTAATCTTGGAAGTATTCAAAACAAATGATAAGTTTTTAGTGCCGTTTAACTGATAAATCATCTCACTTTGGTGTGATTATTATGCTTCATCTTACTAACTGTTATCTAAGTAACTAATAATATAATGTTTGTTTATTTATCTGTTGCAACAAATTTATTACAATAATTACTCTGTTAATTCCTGTTACAGGGCAGCTTTAGTGACATCAAGGGAAGGAAGCCTGTCCTAATTTCAACGCTACTTTGTTGTAGTGTTGCATACTTATTATTTGGCTCTATTTCATCAATTTATGTTTTACTTGGACTACGAATTATTCTAGGTTAGTACAACTCACCATTAAAAATTTGTGCACACTAAGCCTTAAAACACTCTATTTAACGCTGTGGCAATGAAATTATAATTCCCATGCATTTATGCAACTAAAAGGCTTCTCACTGTCTGTCATTCGATTATTTAAATTCTTTGGCAATATACACGGTGTCTGGAAACTCGTGGTAGAATAAAAAACTTAGTTTTTCTGCTCTAGTAAACATTTTGTTATTTGGACTTGCATCCGTATTCTTCTCGGGTACAGACATAATTTACATATTTGAATTGATTTTCCAGGTATATTCAAGCATACCCAGACACTAGCCAAAGCCGTTGTTAGCGACGTTGTGAAGAATGATGAACAAGCTGATGTTTACGGAAAGATGGCAGCCGTGTCTGGAATCGGAATAGCTCTAGGGCCGATGATTGGTGGCCACATTTCAGAACATAACCCTGAATCAGGATTTTCAATTGCATGCTCCGTCGCTTGCTTGTTATTCATATTCAATGCCGGTAAGTTAAATTTATTATTTATTTTTATTGTTGAAATGACAATAATATATCAGATACTAATTTCTCAAATGTTTTCAGGAGTGGTATATTTTATCAGTACATCTCCGAAAAGCAAGAAGGGATCGCATCCTCACTTCAAACACCACACTCCCGACTACCTGGAAGTTATCGCTGATGGATGGACCAAATCCATCCAAGAACTCAAGGAAGTGGAGTGGCACAAGTACTGGGACATCTTCTTGCTAAAAGCCCTTGCTAGTTTCAGCATGGGAATCTTTTATTCTGTTTATTCACCTCTTTTGAAGGATATCTATGGTTTATCACCCAAGTGGATAGGGTACACAATATCATTCCAGGGGTTTATCGGGGCTATATGCAGTTTTTGTATTAAGTATATTAATGCAACTTTCTATAAGAATGATTTAGAATACTCTGATAGAAATTTACAAAGCTTCACAGTTATTACAACAATGTTTTTAATGTTAATATTTTGTAATTCCTGGTTTTTATTTGTCATCTTATTGATTCCTATGGCTGTGGGAAATGCAATTCTTAGATTAGTGGGTTTAGAAATAATTGTACATAAATCCCCAAATAACCAAAGGGGATCCCTGATTGGTGCTTCCAACAGCGTGAGATCAATCTCAGGAATAGTTGCTCCGGCTGTTGCTGGCTTTTTGGGAGATAGGTTCGGTTTACAATATGTTTTGACTGCTTCTTTAATCTCTTCTTTCATTGGCACAATCATTGCTCTAGTCTATAAGATGAAGACAACCAATAAGAAAGTACCACTGAAGAAAAAACAGTGAAGCTTCAGTAAGTTGTTAGAACCCAATTAAATGCTAGATATGTATTAGTTTTTAATAAAATTTTGTACAATATAATATACCTACATAACATTGTACAAAACCAAACTGCTACATTCAAGTATGATCGATAAAGTTTTACAAAGAAGTACATTAATGAACAAAATAAGTATTATTGACTGTAAATTGGTAAAACACTTCAAGCCACATTTTTGGTGTTACTTTTCTTTGGCTTTATATAGAATATTCTTCAAAGTATTCTAAAAACTAAATTTACGCATATGATTTTTTTTACGTTATTCCATGAAAAACCGTAGATGAAATTACTCAACTCAAAATTTCTCATTTTTTAAATATTGCAATACTTTAAATCAAAATTTTGAAAAACTATCATAACTTCAAAGATTTTCATTTAGTTTTATGAATCTGTAAATATTGATTTTTATATACCTATATTGCAATATTTCATGTTGTGGTTTGAAGGGTTTTACCTATTTACAGTTGTTATGTATTAGCAAACCAGTTGCAAATCATGCAAACAAAATGTTTTTTGAAATGTACGCAAATATACAAAAAAGATAAATTGTAATATTAATCTACTCTACAAAGTCAGTTCAGTACCAATCAAAAATGAATTGATTTTGATAACAAATTCGCCAATAAAATACCATTCCTTTAAATAGTTTATAAATAATTATTTTCTGTGTTATCAGATAGGTTAATTTTGTACAAATATTAGATAAAAATAGAATGAACACCTTTGGCTATTCTTTGGAGAAGTGGGAGGGCTCAAAATAAAATTTTGTACCAAATATGTATTTTTGTAAAATTTTGGTTAGGTTTATCATGTGTTACATTATTAACTTAAGGACGGGTTGTTTCACAGAATTTAAACAATTCGGCAAATTTCAAAGTTGATTTTCAAATTCTGTGAAGGTTATATTCATGTTCTATTGTTATATTATTACTGACCAGTTACTTCACAAAACTGATATAGAAACAGAACTTGGATAAAACATTCACAGAATTTGAAAATCAACCTTGAAATTTGATGAAATTCTGTGTGTACCCGTAGTGTGTTAACCCTATCTGATTCTATTTTTGTCATAAGTTACTTATTTTTGTGCAAAATGGTGCTTTTGTAAATTGTACTGTCTTACCAGATACAGTGAAACCTCTATCTACCGTTTTTGAAGGGACCTATTGAAAAAAACAATAAATGCGGGAAAACAATGGAAGTGGGAATATAGAAAAATGCTACATTCATACAAATGTCATGTCCTTGGGTGAGATTAGTGCAATTTTAAATATTTATAGTAATCCACACCTTTTTGTTTGTGTAATATTTTACAAGTAAAGTTTTCATATTCTTAAAACACCTACATGAGCTTCAGTGAATTGCCAATGTGTGAAGGGTTCGCGTAAGTCAGTTCCTTCAGATGCAATGACATAACAACTAATGATTAACGCAACAATTTCGAATGTTCCTCTCATTGTTTATGAGTACTGTTAATTTAAACCAAGAATCTATGAAATATGGTTTTGTATGTTCACATTTTGAAAAACGATTGATAACACAAACTGTGCCGTTGACCACACTTGCGGTCCAGTTAAATTATGACTACCTTGAGGTGCGCTGCAGTGTGCAGTGTGTAGAGATAGGTTTTAGAAGTTTTAATGCATTTCATTACTGTCCATGAAAATCCCATAGTAAAAAAGTTGATTTTGTAAAAGGGTGACTATGATTTCTAATCTAATTTTCAAAATTAAATCTGGTTTTGAGATATTTACAAGTCTCATAGTGGTTAAACAATGAAAGCGGTAAAATGATACATAGAGGAACTATCGATGCATTCTATTTTTGCGAGTTTTGATAAAATTAATTCAGGACTGGAAGAAATAAACGACAAATGTGCAAAAACAACTACTCAGGGAACAATCGATCGAGAATTCACTGTAATGTTTTTATATATTTATAAAAATAGTACTTAATCTACCATATGTATTTTCCCCAGAATAGCTAGTTATATTCAGAAAAATGATGTTTTAAACGTATCCTTAAGGATACGCTGGCGTTCAAGAGGTTAAGTATAAGTAGTACAGTACAGTATAATATAAGTACTTTATATTCAGTCTTCCTCACTAGGGATACCTGTTCTGAGGCGGACTGTAGGTTGTTGGGTTGATTTTATACTAAACTTATCCTGTCTTCATCATTTGTATAATTTCCTCATCTTTATGTTTACTTTTTAAATTTATCTCTGTGGTATTTTTATACTCTTACTGGCTTTGTAATTTTTATAATTCCTCATTTATAGTTTTTTTTTTTAAATATTCTATTATCTCCTTTAGTTATTTGGCTCACCGAGGATATGAAGTAGTTAAATACGCATATAAAAATATTTTCATTTTTATTTTCTTATTAATTATAAGCAGTAAACAACTAGTAAAATGTAGTATACTCCTTAGAGCCCCTGTTTTACTTAAGATTAGCCATGTCCGTCCGTTCTCTACATATAAGGAATTGTGATATTTGATTCCAGGGTTATACATAATGAAATAAATTCATTCAGTTCTTATGATTTTGAATCTTGTTTATTTAAAAAGTTATATTTTATTTACATGTTGAAATATATTTATATTTTTTCACACAAACACATTGTATTATTTATCAATTTAACAAGACGATTTAAAGAAATGCACCGCTGCAAACAGTGAGAAGAGGAAGAATATACATGTATGTAGTTTGAAGTAAGAAGAAGACAAATTTTAATCATAATGTAAGTCATGCAAATTACCCAAAAACAGATTTATCCTTTGGTAATTAACCCACTATATGTATATTATTATATTAGGTGATAAACTAATTTAATCCTAAATTTAAAATTATGTATTACTACGTATTGATCATTGCACCATCTCAAGTCATTGTGCAATATTTTGTATTATTTTTGCAGCAAGTAATGTTCCTGCCTCTAAACTCAGAATTTTGAGACCACAAAATGAAAATAATTGAAAACCTTTAGTAGAGTTCCCATCAATTAATTGAACCCTTATGCGGAAAAACAGCGTTATGTGACAAGTGAGTTCGGAGATACAAGACGGGTTGTTAAACACTGTTTGACTGTAGTGAGCATCTACACATCGAAAGTCTTATTAATTCATATGTAAAAAGGTATTTCAAATAGACAACATGTTTTAAGTATTTTAATTAATTCATTCATAAGTTTTGAGTACAATTCAAGTTAAAGAAAAAAAAAATAATGCCATTTTTCCGTGTATCAATTTTTTTTCATTTTACTAACTATAATACCATAAATTTAAAATTCCAGACGTCACAACATATTAAAAAGTAGTAAAATTCCGATTGCATAAACCGTCAGTTTCAATTAAGTAATGGCCGACTTGTACTGAGATCGCGCTACCGGCCATCACCATAGGCCTTGTACTGTCATCTGTATATATGTTATATCTGTGAACGTAATTGTATGGCGCGTAATTTGAATGGATTTGCACAAAAACAGCGTTATTTCGATAACGCTGTTCTTACGCATAAGGGCTCCATTGTAAACAATATTTAATTATGGACTAGGCAAACCCTAAAATAATAAAATTTTTTTTTTTTTTTTTTTTTTTTTTTTTTTCCATAGATAAATTGTTTATTGTTTATTGTTGTTGTTATACGCCCATAGGGGCTTTTACATTACCTATACAACACATACTTCGTACCTGTATGCTCTTCAAAACCGCTTTCCAACCTTTCAATAGCTTAAATATTTAAATGGCCAACCATATGAATATAATGATGCATTCACTCAAATTTAAAAAAAAAAAGTTAGCGCTCTGAAACCTTTATTGAAAACGTAACATTGTGGTGTACGTAAACCATTGTATATTCAAAATCCTGATTGTTGAGGAGAGCGGTTTAAAGTTCATTTTTATCACTGTAATTCCTAATATTAACCGAATTATAAATAATATAATCCAAATTTTGTACATACAAATATTTTCATATTATATATAAAATAAAATTTTTGTAAAAATGATTCAAAATAAATTTTAAACTGCCTCCTCAACTATCGAAATTTTGAAGACAATAACAATTTATATAGGAGGGGTCGAAATGTCATTTGACATCAGCAATAATAGTCCTAGAAGAATATAGAAATAAAATTAAATGTTTCCAATACATGGGATTGTTCAACAGCTTTGAATTGAACCAGTTTATTTGTCTTTTTTTTAATTAGTGTCCATTGTGTCATTTGTGAATTAGTGGCTTGTGCGGAAAAGAATTTTCATCGCCATTATATTCATTTCATAATATTATTATTATTATTTAATAAAATATTTGTGGTCGATTCTCTCTGCTTTTCTTAAATCTATAGATTACAATACATATTTAAAACAAACTGACTAACAATAACATCATCAAAGCATTTGATTAGCTATTTATTAAATCGCTATCTACCACATGATTGATTCTGCTTGAACTTTCAACAAGTAATCTGAAAAAGTCTGTAATCTATTTGTGAGTGAAAGTGCATCATCAGCTAATTTTCATGCCATTTCTTCCCTCTTAGAGTTGTAATGGTGGTGAAGCTTGGACCCCGGGCTGTAAAAGGTATCGGGCTGAATGTAAGTATCAGTGACAGGTCTTTCTATTGTGAACATCTTGTTGTGGTAGATGTTCTCTGTATTCTTATTGTTTAATGGTTTGATTATGAATGAACCAGAATCCTTCCTCCTCTTTCGTAGTTTTACACATGCCAGGATTGTACTGAATAGTGCCCCAAATTCTATCAGTGAAATGATGAGGATGATAATCAAGAATCCAATGTATTGCTGCTGATACCATATCTCCACTTTTGTGAGACATCCCTGGAAAAAAAATAAACACCAAGAATGTATTATAAAAGAGGAATGATAAATTAATACAAATTTTTACAACGTTTTTTACTGTTGATTCAAGAAAGTATTGAAGGCACGTAATATACGGATAGAGAACTGTAAAGCGTATGTATTATTATGGTTATTAAATCCAATCTCCAGTGGGAGTGGCAAAAAAGATGAAAGAAGAGACTCATGACGTTACTTCATGAAAAAAACATTCTAGGAAACTTCAGTGAAATAAAGAAAGACAGACCTGCCCATATCTAAAGGGAGTAAAATGCTCTGGCAGCAGCTCTTGGCAGATGGATTCGTTGGCTGGTTTCGGATCCAAGTAAGAGGAGGTGACTTCAGCCGGCACGCAGCACGTGAGGGGCACGATCAGGTCCCGGGGACCTAGCCTATGGAGCTGCCACAGAGACATGTCGTAATTTCTTCCATCCGTCATTCCACAACATTCAAACTGAAAAATAAAATGTAAAATTATGCATTCAGATATCAATATTTTTCAACTTCATCAAATCAACATATTATCAATGCCATTGAACTGCCTAATAAAGGAAAAGGAAAAATTTACCTCTTGAAAGTTGAAACTCTAAAATGGTTGATCAAAATCATGTGTTTTTGGTTTGAAAATTTGGTCGCCTAGAAATGTTTCAGATACTTTAATTAAATACTGCGAGTTGAATACATCTTGGCCTTTGAAATAATCGAGTATTTTTTATACAGGGTGCGGCAGAGAGGACGGACGTTTTTGAGATGGGTAGTACTCTCCCCCTCCGTCTACGAGAGAGGTGGGGGGGGGTGCCGCTTGACTCGTTAGTTCCTAGCATTGTTTTACCAGTTCTCGTCATGGAGCCGTGGACGGTGGAGCACCGAGTTTTCGCCTATGATTGTTTCGTCCGAAATAATGAGTCAGTCACCGTCGTACAGTGTGAGTTTCGTCGCCACTTCAACATTCATCGGAATAGAGCTGTTCCCTCTCGAAACACCATCCTTCGTTGGGTTGAATCATTTCGCAGGCGTGGGGAACTGATCAACAGAAGACCAAGAGGAGCTCCGCGAACAGTTCGAACTCCTGAAAATGTTGAACGCGTTCGACAAGCCTTTCTTCGCAGTCCGACTCGATCTGCCCGGAAACATGCTGATGCACTTCGCCTAAGTGATCGTTCGGTAAGGCGAATTTTGCATCTGGATCTCCGCTTTCACCCCTATGATATAGAGCGATGTTGGAGATAGTCTACGCGAACTTCCAAGAACGCCTCCAGCACTGCATCAACGATTTCGGCCACCACATGCCTGATGTGATTTTCCACACTTGACTGTCTCAAATGCTATTTCCTCGCGAACCTGATTCCATCAATAATTTTTTTGTTTGAGTAAAAATTAACTATTATATGGTTTTTTTAAAACCGTCCGTCCTCTCTGCCGCACCCTGTATAAGTCTTTTTATAAACCCAGAAATAAAAAATGTATAGGCCTATGAAAACTGCTTTAAAGTTCAAAATCTCCTACTTACGAACCCATTTTCGGTTATGATTTTATTGTATAATGTGGCAAGTTATTTATAAAATGATCGGAAAAAAATTAAATATTTTTGCCTGAACATCCACAAAATAAAATAAAAGGCACTTTTTGGCCATGTTTTTTTCTTGCATAAATCAAAACAGGCGGATGGTGTTAAGCGGGAATTTAAACCTTATCGGCATCTACGTAAGGGTTGTTATTGATAGCGGCTCAATTAAAAATATTACACGACGTAGTGCATCGCCTTAATACTTTCCAAGGCACCAGCATCTGAAGGTAGCCACATTAGTTCTGTGGTTAGAAAAGGGTTCGGAGGTCAAATCACTGGTTGCAGCGACAACCCTATTTCTTACGAGTTTTTTCAATACTATTTGATGATTATTACTATTCTTTCAACATTTAATATCTTTGAATCTTTTGAAGGCAGCCAGCTTTAATAAATAAGGTAGCACAAAGGGAAGATTATTCTGTATTTGAGATATCAAACACATGAATTGTCAGGGATTAGATACAATTACACCACAAGCCAAGCATATTTTAACATGTATACCAATGTCTGCGCCAAATCCAGCGCGGCAGTGAACTGCTCATGTCCCGGGACCCCGTAAGCTGCCTGCAGCGCCCCCACGGCACCCCCGCGGGCCCCCGCCAGGCCCACGCAGCCCGGCCAGGCCACCACCACTACACACGCCGCACACTGACACACCAGGGATATCAGCACCATTAGGAAGTACTGAAATCATTTTTTTTTACTTTAAACTTTTGGCTGCATTAGCTAGCTCAGGTTTTTTAACACCCCGACACAGAACAATACAGGTAACCAACGTTGCTATCAAGGATTGATAGATAGGGGTGCATATCAATGTTATCATATCAAACACATGATACGATGATTTGAAAAAGGTTAATTCTTGGTATATATGTTCTGCTCAAATCCAAATCCTCATTAAATTCTCTGTAGTTAGAGCGCAACGCAACACGCAAGCATTTCACTGTTTTGTTGAAATTAGAGATTACTTTTTTAGTTATGATTGGTTCATAGGTGTGACCAGTGAAATGGAGCATCCTTATTTGCTAATTGAAATTAAATTCATTCCACGCGGGTTGTAGAGAAAAGTCCCAGGGTTAAAAGATGGTAAAGCAAATGGCAACGGGAATACAGATATGATGTTATTTATCATAATTAATCTTTTTTAGCCACTCTACAAATCTGTACTGATAATAAATAATGTAAGGCTGTTCAAAATGTTGGCTGAAGGACGAAAAAGTGCAAAACGGCTTATTACCCCAAAAATCAATCATGAATATGAAAGTTTTTTTAAATTAATTTTACATTTATGTTACTCCTGTCTACAAGTTATTTGAAGTGTCTAACTTAATATTAAAAAATCTGTAAAAATAAAACAGTAACTCAATCATAGATAATAGGAACTAAAGGAGATGTGGTATGGAAGGGTGCTGACTGTCGCCGATCAATGACCAAACTCTAAGAACTATCAAAGCAGCTAGGCCAGGGCTTCCCAAACTTTTTTCAACTGTGACGCCCTTGGGAAGTTGCCATATTTTTTGTTGTTACGATCCCGCGGCGCCCCGGGGCGTCGCGACTCACAGTTAGGGAAGCCCTGAGCTAGGCAATGAGCGTTTGGTGTACAGGTAGATGCAAAAGCAAGACGACACTTTGCTTAGATGTGATTTGCATTAGGACGGGTGAACCAGGGTGAGCGATATTGGCGTCGTTTTTCTAGGAATGGCTTCATCGTTAAAATAAAAAAAACAATAATGGTTAATGGACCATCTCTTTTATTTCTGTTATCTATGAACTCAATCAAATCAAATCAAACCTCTCCTAAAAGCCCAAAAAATGGTAATACGTGTCATTAACAAGCGACCGACAAGATACCCCTCCACTCGACTCGTCATAGAGTATAAGGTCTTAAACATACGACAACTCCACCTAAAATATTCGCTAATACATTTCCTGTTCAAATATAAAAACGAAACTCTTTTACAACACAACTACACCACCAGAACAATAACCAACGGTCACCACAAAGTACCTTCACTACATACCTTGTCAGCTCAAAGACAATTTTTCTTCCTAGCTCCTAAAATCTTTAACCTTATCCCTGAAAACCTAAAAACCGTGAGTCAACCCCATTCCTTTAAAAAACAAATTACGAAATGGATACACACGGAATACATTACAACTACAATACCCATTCATTCTACACTCTATCAATTTAATCACCTTTCAGACAAAACATAATATATCCTTATTCCCTAACTTAGCGGTATAGTATGTACATAATTAATTAGTGTGATCTATTTACTAATAATTTCTCAAATTTTTCATCTTCTTATAATTCTCTAACTTCTCAATCTCTTCTTGCAACCCAAACTAGCTATACATCATTTTTCTTTTTCATATTATAGTAATGTATAGATTCTATGTCCGCAAACTGTAAAATTCACCCGCCATAACACAGGGTCATCCCTAGCATGGAGGGTGAAATATCACAAAAACCACATGTACCCTGTAAATCATGTATTAATAAAATAAATAAATCAAATGAAGTGGAAGATACTCGCAGTGAAAAATCACCATTCAGAATTGAAATGTGGCTTGAAATGGCTTTAGTCATGTTTTTTTGATCTGAATCCCGTACTTCCCACTTTTCTCCTCTTCATCTCCTTTCCATCCCCACTACCCTCAACCTCATACTGGAGATGCCGTAAACCCACTGACTCCGGTTAGTAGAGATCATTGGATCTCTTGTGTTATATTTACATAAAAAATATTCTTACAAAAGTGAGAACGCAATATCCTCTCGCATAGGTGGCCCAGCACCCAGTGGCCCCCGCAGCGGTCATGAACAATCCCGCACCGATGATAGCAAGGGACGCGTAGTAGAACGGGGGCTGTGGGGCCTCATCGTCAGGGTAAGTCAGGAGCCGAGACAACAGTATCCTCGGTGAGTCGCAGAGCAGAAGGAAACCCATCACAAGTAGCAGTAAACCACATGACTAAAAATGAATAATTATTGTGAACATATTTAAAAAAAAAAAGAAAGTGTTGCCACGTGAAAAAAATATTATTACCACCATATTTTTTTTATTATCTGTATGTCTATCTTGATTTTTTTGAGATTCATTGTTATTAAATCTGTATGTCTATCTTGAGCTTTGTAATGTTTTTAAATTTCCAATGTATCTAAAGTTATAGAAATGTGCATCCTATAGTTTACTCTGTTTGTTGTTTTTAACTTAATATTTTTATACTCGGTACATTTTTAATTGTTTTATCTCTTCTACTCTCTGATTATATCAAATGTATTATAATTGTATCATATGTAAAAGCCCTAATTGGGCGTGTACAAACAAATAAATAAATAAATAAAAATAAATAAATATTTTAAAATAAAAAACGATAAAAAATTTATTAATTGTTATGAACGACTGAAGGGATAAACTCATGTTAGTGTGTTGTACGTGTGTGTGCCAGTAAGGTTAATTGTATCTTGCTTCGGGTGAAATTGATCAAACAATTTCAAATGTTTATTGAAATTCTTTGATATTATTGGCATATCTGGGGCCTAGGAGTCGAAAGGTCTTGTGTAAATTGGCGACCTCAGTTTTTTTTCAAATCAGTAAAGATTACACTTCTATCTGTTTATATCGACGGTGCTGAACACATTAGAAAATAAGAACGATAGGATAACAACTTTAAATAAAAAAAATATTATGTAGCTCGTTGCCGAATAAAACAAAATAACTGGAACTTCTTAATAACCGTGAAATTCCAAAATACAAGTAGGGCAATAGTAATGTCATAACGTAGAATAAATATATTGGACATAGTTACATTAAGAACTGTATATTATGCGCTTGTTTAATCAATGCTTTCATATAATGTTGTATGTTGGGGTTCTTGTCATATGTATCAAACCAAAGTGCAAAAATACATTCATGGCCGCCACCTGACAAACAATTTACCGGTGTTTGAAAATTTGCATTACTACGAAAGAAATGGTGTGACTGTGAACCTTGTAGACCATAGGTATATTACTCTCGTAGACTGGTTTTGATGTCAGAATCAGCAGATTCTGCTGTACCAACCAAACAGTATGTATAATATGATGGTGTTTTATTCGTTTTTAAAAGACGATTTATAAATTGTGTGTACAGTAATAAATAATTAATAAAACTTATTTATTAAAAATAAGCTTTTATTGATCTCTGTGAATATATTTTTATAAAGCTACAATATTTTTCACTGGAGTTCCCTAAAACCAATTTTGTTGTTTTATTTGAGTTTTCTATAACACTCCAACGCCCTAAAAAGGGTTTATCATGTGATGCATCAATATCATATTCATTGATAAAAAAAAACTTTAGTGTAGTAGGAACCAAAACCACAACTCTAAATATTGATAAACCGTACATGGTGTCCGAAAACTCGTTGTATAAGCGGGAAACTGTTGAATCTACATCACATCTGGAGTTGATTTTGTATTATAACTTTTTATGATTAATAAATTCAAACTTCGGACTCGATTTACATTGAGTCCGAAATTGAAATTTTTTGGGTCAAAATGGTCGCATCTAAGTAGATACACAATAGACCGTGCTCCAAAAGGTTTTTTAATCCTTCAGTTGAGGAAAAAAATGGAAAAACAAAATAAAAATCGAAATGATCGGGTATAAATAAAAAAATTTATTTCGCTGTGATGTAGATTCTGTTACGAGTTACCGGACACTGCGTATATTATTTTTTCACCTATCTTGTCATTTTTGAACAAAAAATAATTACAGCATAAATAATAAACACAAGCACAGCTTTTAATGGTTATCTTTAAATTAAAATTTGGATACAAAAGTACATACTTGTAATATAAGAATGAAATGTCACAATATCTACATAAGAATTATTACACTGTTTCAATTATACATGAATAATTTGTTTTGTAATTGTTATTAACTGCTAAATTATTTTAAAAAAATTTTTTCAAATAAATTATTCTGTTCTCTTGAAAAATTATTAAAATGGAATATGACACCTATCGCTCATGACAAAATAATACCTTGTATTTCGCATAACGTAGAATAGTTAAGGACTTAACTTGTTTATGTAGTCATAAATTCAACAATTGACAGCCCTGAACTTATTTTTGACTTCTTTCCATTTACCCCACAAACCAACATCGAATATCTACCGTATTATTGCAACGACTCTAACACGGAATAACAATTTTATACTCCCGTTCGCCGTCTATAGAATTTGGGTAATGATTATAAGGATGTTGTTGATATATTTAACGCATCAATAACTAAATATAAACTTAGTAGAATTTATATCGGCAAGCAGAACAACAAATTTAATTGAACAAACTGCCTAGCTCTGCTTCGACTTATTTTCATTTATTTATCTAAAAACTTGAATTTTTGCACAAAATTTGAATGCTCTTCTATTTAGACATTGTAATAGTTGCATTGTCCACTCATGAAATAAATATAGTGATTGATACTTTTTTTTAAATAGTTATGTGGATTAAGACAAAAATGGTGGTTTATAGGATGGATCATGCAGTACTTCATATCTCTCTGTATGACGAATTCTGATATTATTCTGTGCTATATTCATTGACTTGGGGTTACAAGGAACTAAGTACTTTAAATGGAAAAAAAATTCTAAAAATTTTTAAAGTTGTGTATTTTTATTTTATTTTTGTAACAGAACACACTGAAAAGTTACTTTTGACAAATAAGTAGGATACGAGGTATTATTTTGAATGAGTGCAATGCTTTCCAGATTCAGACACAAATAAATAATAATAGAAAACTTGTTGGTCATTATTGAAATGGCCAAATTTTTTTTACAAACATGGAACTACATAAAAAAACACTACTTGAATAGTGTTATAAATATACAGTAGGGGCTTAGTTATTTAATGCATGAGTAAATATTGTCCGACAACACCATAATATAATTAAAATAAATTAACTTACAAAAATCATGATATAGAATTTAATTAATCCTTTATTTTTACATATGTGAAATATTATACTCACCAAAAATAAAAAATTGAAACATCCTAGTAACACTTTAGAACTGAATAGTTTATGGCATCTCATGTTTATTTATATAAATACAACAAAAATACTTCCTCGAAAAGATAATCCAAACACAAGATAAAATTCACAAAACACAAAAACACTTTTAAAGTAATTCAATCAAAATGAAATCAACAAACAAATTCCATAAATCACAAACACCACGCAGCACTCCCTCATTGTTATGAACGTGGAAGTGAATTTTAAAACACAATAGGAAGGAAGTACTAGTAAATAGAACTGCTGCTATATTATGAGTGGGGACCAGGAATGGGAACTAATTATGTTCGTAGGCACAAATTGTATTGTTAAAAACTGTATGCAACTATATTATTCCAAGCCAAACGACCGGTGTTCTATTTTTTTCGAATTAAGAATGGCAACAGTAAAGTTTAAATGGGCTGGTAAAATAAGTACTGGTCTGTTGGAGTGATACAGGCAGAGTGGTTTGTGTTTTTGGCCAGCAAGACCATTGGCTAGGGGAGACACGCTCTGTCGGACATGAAGGGTGACTAATTACAGTTGAAGCTGCTGAATATATTACACACATCAGAGTGCACAAATATTTTAGCCTAAAACAGATCTAAATACAGGCCAAATTCAGTAAGTTACAGGTAATGTGCTAGGTATAATGTGCATTGTTGAAAAACATAAAGCAATTAGTTGGTCTGGGTGGAATACAGTTGTAGGTCAATTCTATTGTGTTTGAGCTAAAGATGTCAGCTATTGGTGAAGTCAATAGGCAATCAAATTATAATGGTTATTTCCTTTAGGTAGGGTCACTAATAATTGATTTATTTTATGTTAGCTTAGTTTTGTATAAAAAATATTTTCTACCTTTTTTTACTTGCTTGTGAAGAGTAGGAGAGTGAAAAAGGAGTACAAATTCAAGTACAGAGGTGGTGTGTATTTTGCGTAAGCCTAACGCTGCATAGACAAAGTCCATGTGAACACAATTTTAATTTGTTTGAGTTTGTATTCATTCCAAGAATAGTAGTAAAATCGCATTTGCCTAGACTTCGCCCACGTATAACGCAGCGTTAGGCTAACGCAAAAGATACAGACTCACCCCCCAGTAATATAATTTTTTTTATTATTCCTGGCCAGTGGTGTAGTGATAAACTGTCAGGCCCTTAGACATTTGATAAATATTAAAGGGGAGAAAATTTGTACGACAGGTGGAAATTTTGTGTAAAGTTTTGTGTGTAATGAAGCGGACCCTTTCAAGGACCGGACTACACCACTACTTCTGCCATACTTTGTAATTTGTCTATGTTTTTAAAATAAAAGTCTTGTTTGCAATAAAAAAATTACTTTATTATAATAATATTTTTATTAATCATTATTGGTGCACCATTTTCTTAGAAGTCTATTTTACTGTTTCCAGATCCTCCACAGCTTGATCCCACATCATCCTGTTCCCTCTCGCTTGAGTTTTGTAGTTCTGTAAAGATGTGAAAACTCTATGAATGATCAATAAAAAAAAATATAATAAAATTCTGACAAGTGATAAGTGATAAGCAATAAGTTATAATTTTATAAATAATTAATATTAGGATAACTTATTGAAGCTATATTCAAGACACCATCTATGGGTCAATCACGTTTGTGGAAGAACTTTGCACTCTCATACAAAGATGGAAGCCAATGTGTAAATGGGAAAAGATTGAAAAATAATATTAATAACTCTCAAGGGAAGTTAGAGATTGATAAAAATGATAGAATTCAAGAAGGTCTCGGTAGCTCAATTGGAAGAGACGCCACTCTCGGATAGACCAGAGGTTGTGGATTCAACTGTATATTTTTATTTTCTGTGACTTATTTTGTTTCATATTTTTATTGCGAATTGTGGATATTATTATAAATGACCAACAAAACATATTACTTTCTCATAAGTACATTTTGATCGAAATTACAGTTGGAAACTATTGTGGTAATTTCACGCACTCTAAGGTCATCGGAGATATATCTGGTGAAGTTATTATCATTTATACAAGACTTTAGTAATATTTCATAAAATAAACAGACCTGGAGGAAGATGCAGCTTCTCAATTAAAAACTTTTTCCTTCTCAGTTTGAAGGCAAGATCCAGTGTAGACGGTATGTACGGGACCAGTGAATTGATTGAGGAGAGTTTAGGAATGTAGAATAGTCCGTGGTAGTCCCGGAGAACCGGATTAGATTCCTTATCAGTTCCCGCAAACGCAACTAACCTGACAGCGGAGTCCACTAGATGCCTTACATGAAGAACAGTATTGGAATTCTGCAAAAAAGTTCATTTGAATGTAAAAATATTTTAATTTAGACTCATAATAAAGATTAAAAGCAGTACCAAAGTTGAATGCTTCGAAAGTTATGAGAAGGTTAAAGGAATAATATTATTCTTCTGGTGCCCTCTCTTATCAGAGGATGGATGTCTTTAGGACAATGATCACCCTGCAGGATTTTCTTGTAATAACACCACTCACTTCACTTATTGCCAATATAAATCTATTTCTCCATAAGTCGTGTTAGGCCTCTTTTCGAGAGAGACAAAAGACAACTTCAGGAATTTGAGGTTATTGAGATTTATACTATTATTGTGGTAGGAGTGACTGCTTTCTACCAAAATATTATATACCTTCACCGTTGCTGCTGTCACATTTAAGTAATAATAGATTTTGCAAGTGAATAATTATATTGTTTTTTAAATTTTTAGTAAGTATATATACCCCAAAAAGATGTGTTGGAATTGTCATAAATACAACAGCACAAGCTGATCTCAAAATTGCTCTTAAGCAGAACAAGAAATTAATAAGTTCCTTTCCTTCTTCAAAAGAATCACGCCCTGCGTCATGTTTCTCAAAAGCCTGCCAAAGAGGAGATCCCAGAGATTCAATACCAATCCTTAGTACATTATTATTTGCGTCAGTATTTGATTTATGAAAACCTCCTTTTTGGATTTCATTCTTAATGAAAATTAGGAGATCGTTGTATGCTGTATTCCCATTGCCTGAAAATGAAGAAGATTGATTTGGTAGGGTTATTTGCATACTAGTAATATAAAACTATTATGTATAATACTAATTTAGTATCTATTGAGTAATCACAAATTCAACAGTTTTACAATGTCATTTAACATTTTATAATTGACTGAGTGTAGCGAAGTTCTGTTTTAACTCGAGCGCTTTGCATTTCGTCTGTCTGCACATTTTTTTGTGTTTCATGTCCAGACATTCCTGTCAAGATAGTGGCCATGTTGGACACAATATGCGAGGTCTACAGAACTTCTACATAGTTATAGCAGATTTGTAAATAACAATGACTCATGTATTGTTTTATAGCACTAATGAAGTATTGAATTCTGTATGTTTAACCGGTCAGCAACGTAAGCAGATATACACGATAAAATAACGATAGCAGTCAAGTACAATAAGCGTGTTTACACGTCAACGCGTGTGTTTCCACAAAAATCGTCATAACTCCGTTATTCTTCTAGTGACATCCCTAAAACAAAAAGTAGAATATTCGTATTGAATGAAGCTTCACATCTCTATTCAAAGTTATCCATAGAAACCCGTAAAAAGACCTACTCAGTGGAAGCAAATTTTACCCGCCAAATCGTAAAACGACGCCAAGAAAGCCGTTTGACGTGCCGACCCGCCTCGCAAGTTTAATTATTTTTTTAAAAATATATTTTGTATGAAATGGTCAAAAAGTGAAGTGACAGAATTGTTTATTGTACATTTGTACGATGAAATAAGTGTTTTTTTTTTACATTATCCGTGATTTTAGTATCGTTTTTACATAAAACATTACAGGTGAGTCATTTTTACAATTTTTTCATGTTTCCATTCTAAATTTAAATATTTACAAATGTTAATATTTATTTATGATACAACAATTTGAAAGCCTATTTTGTAACCTTTCTAAAACAGTTTTTACTATTCGGCTCCGTTCAGTAATGTTTCATTTATAGAGCTTTGATTGTGAGGCGGTAATAACACAACGTTTTCGTGAAATTGACATTTCGGTAAAGACATCTTAGCTTCAAGTTCGCGAAAAGTCGGAGGGGTTAAACATAAACTTTAGAGGTTTTAAATTCTTTAAGAGGAGGCTACAAGCCAAAAATGTGTATATTCTTGGTATACCATATATTGTAGGTAATAGGCATTAAAATCGCTTGCAAAACGGAGTCTAGAAACATTCGATTTGAAGCAAAAAAGTGGTTTTTATTTATTTTGTAAATAATTTTACAAGAAAGCAAAAAATTCAATCAAGTGAAACTGTCACAGATAATCTTAGCTATAATACTGTGTTTTTATTTAAATTGTTTCCTTTACGCGTTCATACATTTCTATTGAAAAAATGTTTTTTTTAGTAGTTTATATTTATATTTTTTATTTTATTTTATTTTATTTTTTTATTTTTTATTTTAACTCCACACAGGAGGCCCTGTATTGAGTAATTTATTTTTTTATTTGTATTCTACTCAAGCGAAACAATAGAATAACCTTCAATTTATCTAAAGCATATATTTTGGTATTCGTAATGTACACCAATTCGTTATAAAGATTAATCAAAATAGTGATTTAGCATTAAGCTTCACCTTAAGTATAAATGTAAACTTTACTGTTAGATGATGTCATCAGACTTGCATTCTATGAAATGAAATGAAATGGCTCATCAGAAAATGATTTCAGTAAAAATATAAACACCCAGGACGTACAAAGTGCTCATATCAACAGGACCCTGCTCTAACTTAGGAAATAAGTACAGATAGAGAGCACCTACAAGATGCAGGAAATGCAATGAATGCAAAATGAATTAATGCATCTCTACACAAATAAAACATAAATGTGAAGAGGGGGACTTACAAGTATCAGAAATTGGTTTAAAATCAAATTTCCAAAGTGATTTGGAGCAGCTGTTAAGTAAAGCATTATCCATTCCTTTACTCAGATCATAATAATGACCGAATTGCAACTTTGTTCCTAGGATAGAATCCACAGGGGAAAGATCTTTATATCTCCACGCTATCTTAATGTCATTCTCTTCATTGCCTATGCGCTGGGGTTGTTCAGAATTATCTGACTCTAAGCTTGTTGGAGATGGTAACTCTGAAATCTAAATTTAAAAAATATTATATAGAGGAAAAGCAAAAACAAATTGTGATACAATTTTATATAAATAAATAAAAAAATCTTTTATACTCAACTATTTTGTCAGGATTTGTATCCAAAGACGCCAGTAAAATAGAATGTTTGCTGACCACTCCTTCGGCCAAGTAATATTTCAGCATAACTTTAGAATAATTTGCGTACTCATCTTCTTCTGAAAAGTTCATTGGAGAATTTAAAAAAATACACAGAGTTTTGAAGAAAACTCCTCAAAAGCTTATTATATTTATAGGGTATGAACAATTTGCCAAGAGAAAGCTTTGACTCAATAATAGTTTTCATTCCATGAAATTTAAAAAAAAAATTCCCCATTGAATATTCAACATTAAAATTACCAAGTAGAAAGATGCTTCCAATGGGGAATCCGCCACCTGAAAAAAAATGTACACATTATTTTTTTTTATAGCAAAAAATATTATAGCACTTTTAAGAATTTACAGAAGAAATTTCACTGAAAAGATTATTTCAGAAATAGTATACATAGTTTGATCGGTGGACGATAGTGAACTAAGTAAAATGATACTGTTAGACAGTAAGGACGTGCTAAAGGTTCAGACCTTCATACATTTCAACCCCTCAGGCCTCTGGTATATTGACCGTTATATTTTTTAAAGACGCTGTCAGAATGTCAGAGAATTTTTGTGTTTTTCAGCTTTGCAATAATATCCAAATAAATTGTATATTTCTGAACGTAACCGAAAACTAAAAACTGTTTTTGAAAGGTTATGAATTATCCTTAAAAATTAGTACTTAGAAATTAATGTTTAATTTTTGAAATATTATAATTTTTAGTGCAAACATAAAAGTTTAAAAATTGTACACCTCACGTTTTTTCATCTAAATAATGATAATTAAAAAACACACACACATGTTTTACTAGACAAATACATGATTAAGCCTCACTTTTGAACTGCAGGTGTACTTTTAATCAGTGGCAGCTCGTGACTTTTGGGTGTACTAGAGTGCTAATATTACAAAAAATGGCATTATGGATGTTGTTTTTGTATGAAGATTATCAGGAAATCCGCACTACTAATATTTCTATTCAATAAAGTCGTATTTTTCAACTTAGCACTCTATCGCACTCAAAAGCCACGAGTCACCACTGCTTTTAATTAAAGAATGGTCAGTAAACTTGTCGAATTCAGCGGCATGCAAATGCTCTTCAAAAAAACATCATTTGATTTCAACTTACATATCGAATGGAGACTACTATTTATGTCGGAGGTTTAAGTAAACATGCACAAAATAGGTTTTTAGGGTTTAGTTTGGGTTATTTTAATAATTTGTGCGTATTTCCTAACCTTCAAACATAACTTTGAGAAAAATGGAACTTTACTGCATCTTTTACCATCTCCCACATAAATAGTTCTTGTAGTAATTAAGATACCAAGTGCTATTTATTTATTTTAGCATATTAAGCGTGCAGCGGAATTCAACAAGATTAACTAGTGTTCTTATGCATGATTGGCATTTTGAGTTGTTATTTTTCCATCTCTAATTTGACTTATTTATGTGTAACCCACAAACAAAAACGGTAAAGTTTCCTTACTCCGCTTACTGCTAAATACACCAAAACTAATGAAGTAAACACCCAAACAGTCTACTTAAACATTTCAACACATGATTACTACATAAAAAAGGGCATGCATCAGCAAATTTCTAGCAATCCCTTCTTAGTCTAATTCCCATTCCTTATTTACAAACATGTGTTATTTACATTTATAGTGATTTACTCTTTCTTATTAAAACTGCGTATGTTTTACGCATGCCTATTTTATCAATACCTAATACTGTTGTTTAAACTGTTTTTTGATATGTTATTATTATGAGATTTAGACGCTACCATTTTGTAAATTTAAAGTTCCTACGAAATTCCTGTTTATATGTATGTAACTATATATGGAATGCTCCATGTATATATTGATATATACAGGGTGTATCGGCACGTACCCGACAAACTTTAACCAGCTTTTCCTTAGCACATTTGGAGTAAAAAATGTTATGGGCACTTTGCTGGCCGCTAACATTTTTTTTCAATTATAAACAAAAAATGATTAAAAAATCCACACTCGGTCACTGTCATTGGCATTGTTTCTCGTGTTCAACAGCTGTTATTAGCAAGTGTGTCAAAAAGCGTGTTCGCTCTTTCATAAACACTAAATAATAATAGCTAAAAATGAGACGAATGGTGCCATGACATTTCGTTGTGATCGTAAAAGCGCGCTAATGTAGGTACGTACGTATATTATTCAACGAAACTCGATAAAATATTGCCAGGTGGGTTTTCAAACTTTGACAAAGGATAAAACAGTGGTGACATGTGGTGAAAATATGAATAGTAAATTTTTTATTAAAAAAAAATGTTACCGGACAGCAAAGTGCCAATAACATTTTTTACTCCAGATGTGCTAAGGAATAGCTGGTTAAAGTTTGTCGGGTACCAGCCGATACACCCTGTGTATTTGTATAAATGTATGTGTATGTGTAAGCAAATATATGTACCCGCCTCAGTACAGAAATCTTCTAGTGAGGCGGGTTACTTTCATATTTGTAATATTGATCATGTTATTGCAATAAACGCCCGGGTTGCCGGCAATTAAAAACAAACAAAAAATAACAACAAAAAAACACCCATTTCAACTTAATTAGTACAAGAAACAACTGTTTATGTTGGGGGACATTTACAAAATAGATTATAAGGTTTTTAGTTTGAGTTATTTCAATAATTTGTGCATACTTAGATTAAAAACGGAACCTTACATAAAGCAATACCTAGCAAACACGGTAAAAGTCTAAATGATTTTTATCGGTCACTAAACAAGTGAAGAAATATTATATATGTATATAAATCTTTTGACTTCTAGGGAAGTCTTGACTTTACTTGTCACTAATGTCACTTCTAAATCTTTTTTTTTACGGTTTGGTATGTAATGGTAGTATAATATGTAAGTCCGTTAATAAATAAACATCACCTCATACTAACAAAATGAAAATAGTCTTTTCTTGTAGGTGCTATTTAAATAAGGTGTGTGTATTAAGAAGTAAGCAGTAAGCAGCGAGGAAACTTAACATTAAAAAAAACACTTGTTTACCAAAAACGTGTATTATCCATATATGGTAAGTACAAAAGCGCACAAAAGATGAAATATCAATCAAGCTGATTTACACTCCTGCGAGTAGTACCAATACATACTTCAATCCTGGTTCAAGCATTGTATTATTACACAAGAATAACAATAATCACCTATTTGTGTCACAGAGTGTCTAAAAAATATCAAAATCGTCATTCGTCGATACAGCATCGTGATAAAAGTATACCGAGAAAATTATGAAGAACGATCCGCATATTATGAACAAACTTACCAACAACATGATCTAAAGATGGTATTCCAGAGGAAATGAGTAATTGAGAATTTTGTTGGGATGCTTTGGTGCCGGGAATTTTTCTTGAAGACATTGTCTCACATCAGGTTATATATTTTGGAAACAATAATAAAACCACGATACTGCTGTCATCTGTCACTTTAACAATGTTGCCGATGTGCCTCAAATATACCACCAAATACCCTATAATATTAATAATACCTCCAACTTCTGACGTTTACCATACATTCTGATGGCAACCTGCTAAATACACGAGCGCCTCCTAGGGGTATGAGTTGTGCGCCTAGATTTTCTCAAACATTTTAATAGATTTGATGTAAAATTATATTCTTTATTTCACGTTAGTAAATTATAGAACACGAAAAAAAAAAATAGAAATCCCACATTCGATCTTACTGCTTTTTTGCTCAAGAATTAAACAAATATTAAATCGACTTTTAACTCTGTCTTTTATGGTTTAGAAAGGTAAATGTGAGAAATTTTACAAAAAAGATATCAATATATTTTATAATATGAATGAATGTAATTTATTAATATTATATATTAATAAATTACGAGAGACCCGCATTAATAAATGCTTTCCTTTAGCCCCTACCACAGGGCTGCCCAACCGACATAGCTCCCCTGTCTTTACACTGTACAGACAGGGGCGCTCTTGTGAGGTGTCACATTAAAAAATGTGTTGTGAAAATCAACATTGACGATGATTATAACATCAAGTTGAACACAGAATTCTACATGGAACTAACACAGCTTTGCTGAATCAACCTTTTTTATGATTATATTTTCATGGTTTAATCCGCGTTTTTACGCAACAAATAACATTATGTTTGCTAGGATTTAACGATATCATTTCACCAACACTGTCAACGTTTTTTGGCATCTTGTAAAATGACATTTTTTTGCTGTTTGTTCGTAAACTGAAGAACGCAGCCAACTTTTTTAAACATAAAAAAAATATTGATCAAAATACAGATTAGAAAGCGCAAAACACCGCCACCAAATAAATTCAATTTGTCTTCATTAAAAGGAATGTCGAAGTCAACATGCAACACCAGCTCCATATAGCGGCTAGAATTGTTAAAAAAATCCACCATTTCACTGGAGTTGGACGTATTATTAATATTATAGGGTATTTGATACCATGCATTGCCGATGAAACTGTATGTGATGGTATGCAGAAAAAATAAATCTCCCCATCGTTTTCGCCAAAAATCCCCAGATTCTAAAAATTCGGTACTTGAAAAATACGCAAAATACGGGGTTAAAACGGGCGTAACAGCTAGCAACGAGCGGGGTGGAGGAAGAATATATTTTTCTGTGATAAATAATGATTTGGATAAACTATAATACCATTCAATGACAGTTCATTAATACTTCGTACAAACTTTTGAATGTGTAATATTCATTTATATATCAATTGCTTTTAGGTTCGCTGTGAGAGTGATTTACATGCTTCAAGTAGGAGCTCTCTGGTAGGAGCCTTGGCAAGATAAGCCTAGTGATACCATTACTAAAAATTAGTGGTATATTGGGCTATAAGCGGATGATAGCTAGGACAACAATATTAGTTTATGAAAACATTCGAAATCCCCCTACCTACATATAATATTTGATAGATACAAACCATTTCACCAACTACGTTTCTTCACATAATCCTCTCCCTTTCTCCCTTTGAAATTTCAAAATTCCCCAGATTTGGGGATTTCTCCACAGACACACCATTACTGCTGGATGACGATTGTGACCATAGATATTAGATCTACCACTCACATCTATCGATAAGTACTGCCAACCTAAAAAAACATGATTCACATAACCAGGCTCTAGAAAAGCAGAAAGGTACGAAATTGGGTCCGTACCTGGGTTGTAAAAAAATAATTTAGCTAAATATTTACTGAACCACCACACTCAGGCACAAGAAGGAACTCCAGTGAAAAATGTTAGTCTCCAGTGGCAATGTATCCTGATTATATCAGTTTTATTATATATTATCATAAATAGAACTTGTAAACCATTTACGCAGAGCCTGTGGTTTATTTATGGCCTGGCTGCGGCTGCCACAGTCCAATATGGACGGGGAAATGTAATTTTTTTGTCTCGCAAGAAACGCTTTTTCGACTTCTCGAGTAAATTTCTGTGCATAGCAGTGTACTCACCTAACCGTGTAACATGTAACGTATCTGATACTGTATCAAGTGAGTACGTAGGCGCGAGCCTACTGCGAGCCGCTCGCGGGTGGAGCGCAGTGTGCTCGCAGCGACCCGCCGCTCCGACGGCGGTTTCACTGCGAGCACACTGCGAGCACTAAAGGCGGATCCGGGAGCTCGTAGCTGGATACGCGGTTACCGTGGACGAGCCGTACCCACTTGCAGATTGATACAGTATCAGTTACGTTACATGCTACACTCTTGGTGAGTACCCTGCTTATCGAAACACATTTTCAAACAAAATTCAGAACACAAAGCGCCGTCGTTATGATGTAATGGCTGGCAGCCAGGAATTCTTCAGCAGGGGACGGGAGAGGGAACGGGAGAGGGAACGGGAGAGGAAGAGGGAACGGCAGAGGGAACAGGAGGGAAGAGGGAGGGGAGAGAACGGTAGAGGAGGGGAGGGGATGGCAGAGGGTGGGGGTGGGCAGAGGGAGGGGAGGGCAGAGGGAGGGAACGGGAGGGGGAGGGAAGAGGGAGGGGAGAGGGAGAGGGAGGGTAGGGGAGGGGAGGGAGGGCAGAAGGTTGGCAGAGGGACGGCAGAGGGACGGCAGAGGAAGCGGGAGCCGGAGAGGGAGCGCGAGAGGGAGATGGAGCGGGAGAGGGAGCTGGAGCGGGAGCGGGAGCGGGAGCGGGAGCGGGAGGGGAGCGGGAGCGGGAGCGGGAGCGGGAGGGGAGCGGGAGGGGCGAATGAGCGTGAGGGGCGAGGGAGCGTAGATGGGCAATAGGAGAGAAACGGGTAGAAGGCGAGAGGTGGTGGGGTGGAGAGGGTTGCATGGGGAGGGTAGGGAGTGGAGAAGTGGACGGGAAAGAAGCAAGGATGGGAGTGGCAAAAGATGGTGGTAATAAGATGGGCCAAGGGTTCTAGCCAAGGGATGGGGCCAGTGACTCATGAGACAACAGTGGGACAATTAATGAGGGGAGGCAAGTACCCACTGATGTCGGAGCTTGCTCATGAATTTTTCATGCTCTCATTCAATGAACTTTTCAATCATTGGATCATGTTGAAACTCAACAAAATAGTGTGAATACAAACACAAAGAATGTCACAAAAAGGCCTAAGGTACCTAAATAAAAAAAACCACAGTAGCAAAGATTTATTTGAAGTTTTATTGCGATGCGATGCGATGCAAAGCGATGTGATGCGACGCGATGCGACTCGACACGATGCGACGCGACGCGAAGCGATGTGATGCGATGCGACGCGATGCGATTCGAGGCGAGGCCGTCAGGCGGGAGGTCAGCTGAGAAATAAGAAAAATAATTTATTAAAAATATAATTTTTTTAAACTGCGTGGATTGCCAATAGTATGAAACAAAAACGAAAAAAATTGCAGAGTGTATCAAATAATTATTAAATTTGAAGCCAGTAGGTTTTAAGATATTGAAAAAAATCTAAATCAGAAATAATAAAAAAAGAAGGTATAATTCGATGGATTTTTTATAATAAAGTTTGTCAGGAAAATTGTAGTAGAAGCGGGAAACTACTGAATGAATTTGTATCACATATATAACCAAAAATTTTTTTTCTTATCCGAGTATTTTTTTTCTCCGAGGAAATTAGCGTCAGTAATCCCTTCGGACACCGGTGCATAGTCGGTACCCAATTTTTGTGCATGGTTGACATTTTTCGCATTCGAGGAGTTCGTTTCGTTGAGGAGGAATGATTTGCCGATAGCTGTATTTCCTCTCTACAAGATGGGTATCAATGTTCACTTTTTCCTCTCCTTGATATGACCCTCCACACAGCATCCAGCATCATCCCAAAGATCATAGGCCCTGAGAGAAATTATTTTTCTTATGACCTTCTGTGTGGAGACACTGTAAAATTAATATTTTTTTAACGCTAAAGAGTTGAACAAAAATATTTCCAGCCGGGTGGGTCTACGGAATTGTATATCTTAAAAAGGCCTACAGAAATTTCCACGATTGTATATGTCGATCTCCTAAGGATTACCCCCAAGCAAATTCGGGTACACGTCAGCTAGTTCAGGATAAAATACTACTCCATAAATATTTCCCTAATCTTCGCACTTTTTTTCCCTAACAGGCACAGATTACGGATATTACTCTTAGTTTCAACTTAATTACTACAAGATACAACTATTTACGTGGGGAGAGACGGTAAAAGATGCATTATAATTCCTTTTTTTTTCAATCGAAGTTCTAAATTTACTTTATAAAACGATTCCTTTGCTGCAAATTTGTATTTTTTAATGTGACACTTACAAAAGTTCCGTTTCAATCTAAATACGTTTTAACGACTTAATTAACCCGATCGAAGAATTTTTTTTTTAAATAGTTGTTTCGTATAGTAATTGTCGAAACAGATAGAAATTTCCAAAATCCGCGCCTAAAAATGTTTACACATTTTCAAATGAATACTCGAAAAAAATCCATAAAATCAAATAACAATAAACCACAGTGAAAATTAAATAATTTTCGATAAAAAATACATACTGTATTAAAAAACCGCGGTAAATGAACGCATAAATAAAAATGCATTATTTTCATTTCCGGGTGCTGAAATAGTTGTTTGTCATTATTATCAAGAAGTAAAATATGTCTTGTGTATCCATATATTTACCGTTAAAGGAAAAATTTTATCACACTATTTGCCAAATTGAAAATATCAACGATACTCCATTTATTTGAATTGCATAAGATTACGAAATTAAGTATTAGTTAAAATAACAAATCACTGTGCATAGCAACAAATTATTGTGCAACACGTTCAAATTGTAAAAATTCTTAATATTTAAAAATACTGTAAAGAATAATTAAATAGTAACAAAATAAATTTTAAAATATTTAGCATAAAATTGATATGATCATTTAAAACATAATATGGTTGTGAAATATCAACGCTTTATTAGGTGGGTGCTACAAATATTGTGGAATAAAACAAACTCACTTGAATTGGATTAAGCCGCTTTGGTGGTCAGATCTAAATAGCGACTTCCCAACATTTCTCTTCCCATCTGCTTCCCTTCCCCACACCCATCAGCCTCCATTTACCACAATTATTAGGGGTGACAGAGTCCCACAGGCCCCGGACTGGAATAGTAAAACAACTGAATCTGAAATGAAATAATTATCAAATAACAGGTTATTATGTTTAGTATTGAAAAATTTTGTATGCGAGAGCTAGAGTTTTAAAACAAATCTAAATATGTGTACGAGATTGCCACCAAAAGTTGATATTATGCATCGTCACCGAGACAACGAGTTTCAAGCTCGATCTGATGTCGGGAAGTGGGTTGATGTTCGCTTCCAAGATTGGCATTCATTCATTACAGAAAACAAAAATGAAAGTCTAATGACTCTAATTGATCGTATTTAAAAATGAACAATCTGATTTACTGAGCGGATTTGTAACAGAACACACGAATGTAAAACTCCTTGAAAAAAGAGACACAAAACTAAAAACTAAGAGCAATTAAAATAATCACTTTTTTAAGTTATTTAAATCGTAAATACGTTGTTATTATTATTGTAACAATTATTCTAACAAATATATTTTTGAAATTACCGTATCAAATCGCACACAGCTGCCACGCCGCTGCCCGACTGCGAACGAATGAGAAACGCTAATGAAAAATTCATTCTGTGACCCCTCCATTCATTTCCAACATCATATTTCACAAAATTGTGCCTCTCCCTCTTCTGTAGTAAACGAAGCATGTAAAAGAAAGAGAGGTTAAAAATGAGCTCTCAATGGTAGAACCAATAAAAGGAAAGCACACAATATAAATCTGTGATTGTCGGTCACACAAATCAAGTATGAAAACCCTTTAATAACAAAGTTTTTTTTTTAATATAATATTTATTTATCTATTTTCAAATGTCTTTTAACCCCTCAAGCGTTTGAGGGTCATAAATGAGCGGGCGTCCATATTTTATAAAAGTATTTTTATCTTTTTTTTCTATTATGCGGATATTTGGATATTTGTTCGTACCGAACAACTACAGCCAGGGACGGCACCATGATCTGATATGTATCCCATGTGGCAGAACGGACGTACTGGCTCGGCATAGCATGACACGAGGTATGGCGCTGTTAAACAACGCCTCCAAGACTATCGATATTTTTAATCCAAAAATTAAAGTTATAAATAGTGATTTAAGCCAAAAATCACTATTTATAACTTGTTATTTCTATTCTTTTTCTTTCATTGTTTCGTATCATCTATATGTAGTTAATGTTACATGTGTATTGTAAATGGACCCAGAGTCTGTAACACAAAAAAAAAAAAAAAAACCAAAGTTATATTCAAATAAAAAAATTATTCAAATTTAATAAAAAAATATTAAATCATTGCGATACGACGTTAGATGCCTTTTTAGAGAGATTCGACAGTGAAAATCTTAGGGAATCCACAAATATTTACGAATCATACGAAATCAATTAATTAATAAATAAAATTAGAACTAACAATTTCAATGTTCATCTTTTTATTATACTAGCTGACGTGAACCCGGCGTTGCTCGACTTTCAATAAATATTATATCTATGTATTATATATATGAACCCTCCGGAAGAAATTCTCTAAATGATAGAGAAAACCCTATCAAATCCGATGCATAGTTTAGAAGAACTAAGCGCACAAACAGAGAGGCACGGATAGTGACTTTATTTTGTATTATTTAGAGATAGATACTAATGTATTGTCACGATTACGAATTTACTAAAAGTTTATCAGAAAACGGCCTGTATTCCCGTTTTTAATTCATTATGCGTCCTGAAACGGCGCTATATGAATTAGCCAAATTTTATGATCTGATGTTCACGAACGTTCCAGTTTATTTCCGAACATTCCAGAATGTTCCGGGATGTTCTGAAATGTTGTGGAATGCTCTCGAATACTCTTGTATGTTCTGGGCTGTTTCTAGAAAGCGAAACTTCCAGCCCTTATATTTACAAAAGCACGCCTTTCAGGTAAAAACGGAAACCTTCTTCATGGATGGAGGATAGTGGGCTACCCTACCATACCCTTGATCGTACCGGGAATCTTTTCTGAGTTTTAGCGGCACTCACATTGTACACATACTTTTATAATATATATAAGAAAACTTGTTAATCATGGTATTCATGAAGATCTCCTTTCGTTAGATATCTTCATATGTAACGAATACGTCTCAGGCTGTCACGATGGGTGGATTTTCCTCCATCTGGAAAATTATCACTTCCGGTGTGCCTCAGGAGTCCATTTTGGGTCCCTTGCTTTTTTCTATTTATATAAATGATATTACGACATGTTTCCACAATGCATAAATTTTACCATTTGCTGATGATATGAAGATATACCTTCCTATAAGCTCCCCCGACTGCTGTTTGTGTCTGCAAGCAGATCTTGACCGACTGATTGATTACTGTCTCAGAAATAAACTTTTTATCAATATATCGAAATGTTGGAATGTCACATTCACACGCAACCCTGTGAAAATATCGCATGATTACGCCATTTCTGGATCGCTACTGAAAACAAAAAGATTATATACGTGATCTTGGGATTCTTTTGTGCTCTAAACTCACCTTTGAGAAACACGTTGAACATATTGTCACAAAAGCAACCAAAAGTCTTGGTTTTGTACTGAGAACATCCAAATTCTTCAAGAACACTAAGACTTATCTGATTCTCTATAATTCACATGTTCGTCCACACCTTGAATTCTGTTCACAGGTTTGGAATCCGCGCTACATTGTTTATATTAACAGGTTAAAAAGAGTTCAGGAGAGATTTCTAAAATTTCTTATTTTAAATCATTCAACATATACAACTCTTACGATGAAATCGAGAAACGTTTTCGAATCACGTAACTACTCAAGAGGAGGTTTGTCGCTGTTCAGATGCTACTTTACAAAATTATTAACTCAAAAGTTGATTGCCTGGAGTTGGTAAACAAAATAAATGTCCACGCACCGCTTCGATACAGCAGACAGAAAACCCTTTTCTATATTGACAAATGCAACACCAATGCCAATTGTTGGTAACAAAAAACTTGCAAATATAGACATAATATATATTCACTGCAAGTTACTATCGTTACAGAAATTCATTGTATCACATTTTAGGTATGAATAGAACAAAATCATGATTAATTTAATTTTACCTTATTTTAACTTTAAATTGCTAATTTATTATTTTTTTAATTTCAGTTGCGCGGCAACATTCCCTCATCCCTTTCCTCCCCCATCCCGCTACAACGCCAAAACCTGTCTTCCACTCTATCCATCCTGTATACTTATAAACAAATATATTCTTGTATAATGCATTATACAGGTTTATTACACTTTTGTTATACTTCTATTCTTATTTGGCTTTTAAATTTGTTAGTTAGTCCTGTTTTTTATATTTTAGTCTACTTTCACTAAACACTTAGTTGTATATTACCAATTGTAACCGTCTGTGTACATTTATAATTGGTCTGTTTCTTTTCCATCCTCCTTTGTATATTAAATTAGTATTAAGACTGTTTATGTTCCTTAAAATAAATAAAAATTGATTATTAAAATAAAGGGTGTCTGTGGCAGCGTGGCTTTGCTTTTTTCTAAAGATCTACAGATCTATTTCGAGATTGACGAAATTTTGCACACTTGAAAAGGAAAGAAAGGTCACTGTTTACTTAAGATTTCTGAAAACCACCCTCAACCCGCTTTCCCACACCTCAAAGCAGAACTTTTTCTGTTTCATGTATCATTCAGATTTTTCTTCTTCAATGATATATTACATTGATGGGTTAAAAGAAAAGTTTTTCCAATAAAAATTGCAAATTATTGCGTTTAAAAATACAGAAATCATGCAAAATTGCACATTACGCATTATTTCAGGTTAACCTGCTAAACCGTTCACACGCTGGCCCCATCTCCAGTTCGCAATTCGCGTTTAGCGGAGACAGTGTTGATTAATGCGTTAGTGATTATTTACATTTACGAATTACAATGATTAAAAATTAAATGTGATGTACATTTGTACGTAATTTCCACAACGTTCTAGATTTGACAGCCTCCTTGGTTAAGGGGTAAGGCTATCGACTAGCAATCCGAAGATCGCGGGTTCAAATCCCGGTGTTCCTTTCCTAGAATGGATTCAATTTCTGGAATGAGGGGTTTTATGACTGTGAAACTCGAATCTCGTTCTCCGTTCCACACCCACTCAACTCCTATGTGCAAGCGAGCGAGAGATGTCGGGCGTATTTAAAGAAAGCAGGTGTGAGCAAATACCGATAGACCGTAATAAACATATTACAAGGTTAATTGAGTTGCATTTCAAATAATATTCGATTTTAGTTTAGAACTTTTATAGCTTAGGCATGCTGAGTTACTATGTAGAAATTTGATTAAAATATTTTAATTATTTTCGAAGATATAGCGATTTAAAACAAATTAAAGAAATTCGCACGGAACCTTCATTTTCGCCTGGAGTCAGTATAGCGCCAGCGCATTAAATACCCGGCCGAAATGTGTTAATAGACAGATCCCCCTGGTGTTCCCCGAGCTTTATGCAGAGTTTTTCGAAATCAGATGTACACAGTAATTTTCGTCTTATTTTAAACGTCAAGTGAGCAAAATTTTACGAAAAAGTACCAAAATACTACTATAAGGGGTGGTAAAGGGGAATGGTGGTGGTTTTTCTAAATCTCATGCAGACAGTGACCTTCCTCTAGTTTTGAAGGTCAAGTGTGCAAATTTTCCTTAATCTCGGAATAAAACTGCAGATTTGTACACAAATCAAATCCACACCGCCCGCCACAAACATAAACTTTATATGGGCTGTAAAGGGAGTAAAGTGCACTAACTTCGGGAGATGATTCTACATGATGGTAGGAGTAAAAAAGATAAATAACTTTTTCCGAAATTTCAAGTTTTTTTTTGTCCATACAAAAGACATACCTACTAAAAATCCATAGTGTGAGATACAAACTTGCCCGATAAATTGGCTGTGAGCTTTGCATATTTGTGATTGGCCCGTATCCAAGGAAACCGCATGTAAACAATAACATAAGACCGAGATTTCGACTTTTACAGTAAGCTACAAAATCCTAAGTTGTAAACCAAATTCAAAAAAAGAACTGCACTAAAATAACAAAATGTAGTAACATTTGTAACCATTAAATTATTAGACTAGCTTGAAATCCTTTTCGAAATTAGATATGACATTCTTCTTGTTTTGAAGGTCAAGTGTGCAAAATTTCATCAACCTCGGAATAAAACTGTAGATTTGTATAAAAATCAAATCCACGCCACCCGTCCGCCACAGACAGTCTTCTTTAAAACATCTTATGGAAGAACATTCTACAATAGGCGAAAAATATCAATCTTCAAATTGTGAAATAATAAAAAAATAAATTTATCAATTAATTTGCATTATCTTGGATTTGAATCCACAACCTCTAAGTTCGGTCATGTATTTAGGCCATCGACTAATAAAGTCTAGACTGGGCATGTGGATATTAAAAATGAAACCAAAATTATTGGTTAAGAAATTGGGCTATGAAAACATTTTTAACAAAAAGAAGTCCATTATCTGGCAGTCAAAAGTCGAAAGACGCATTGCTTTTTACATGTTGTTGGTCTGCAAGGAGCAAATTCGTCTCGCAAGATATTATAATGCTTTCGAAGCGAGGATAGGGAGTTTTGATATAACTGTTTGGCGGGCCGAATTATTCAACCGAATTTGTAAGACACGCCATATCTAGAGTCGATATATCGATGATGAGGGTAAATGGGATAGTAGAAATAAAATAAGAAGACCACATTATAACATCTTATTTTAGATTTATTTTACAGAACAGATTGGCTACATAGCATGAGCAGTTAGCTTAAACTTTTAATAACAAATACAAGTTCAATGCCCCCTGCTCACTGGAGGCAACGATTCTGCGCCAGTCACATCTCGCACCTCCGATGGACCACTCCCATTCACTCTCTCGACCCTCAGTGCTAAATAATCTCTGTAACTCTAAGGACTTTGATTTATTTGCCATGTTAAAATTCACATTGACGTAAAAGTCGCAAGGAAAATGGCAAGATTTTATTTTCACTCATGAAAACAGTAAGTATTTTATTACATTATCTGCAATCGATTTGATTACTACCAAAATATATAAGTACATAGACATGTTTTTGCAGAGTAGAAACATATGTCATTCCAGTACCTAATGAAAAAGTGTTATGAATTTGTAATTGACGATTTTTTTTGTGTATATATATAAACATGCAATCATTTTTTATACAACTCTATTGATAGTTATTAAAACAATTTTGCTAGCACCAGAGGCAAGAACATTTTAGTATTGTAGGACAGAAGTACACAATGTTCATGAATATAATTGATTTTGTATCTAAAAGTCATAGAATAAAGAAGAACACAAGAAATGCCATGTAGGCATTATTTATGATCAAAAAGTCTGAGCATTCTTTGCTTAAATTTCACACACAGAATAATGTTTCACCATAATTATGAAATTCAAATGAGATGACGATATGCAAGTGTAAGAGACAGAGCGCATGCAAAAGGTACTAATTCATTGATGACATTGATTTTAGTTCAAATCTATGGAAGGCATTTCTAGTGCTCTTCTTTAATCCGTGCTATAAGTATTTAAAAAAAGTTTTTTTTCATTATTGGGTTTGACACATTCAAGATTCCCCTCCAAAAATACTAATGATAATGAAGAATACTATAGAGTATTTACAGAGATTATTAACAACAGAGGGCGGACGTTAGTTCTATATTATTTACAATATTTCAACAGGAACAGTAAATAAAAATGCTCTTTATTTGATATTTTAGCCTCACCATGTCGAAGATAGAAACACAAGAACATTAGAAAAAATAATAAATAAATCGAAACATTAAGTTCAAAGAAAAACAAAAACATATTTGTGGCTAAAAGATAGATACACGGATACTTCAAAACTAAAAAATTCAAAAGTTCATTTAAAACTTTGGGTTTTAGCTTAAAAAAAAAGCATGGTGCATATTATTTTGACTATTTTATAATTATATTTATGGAACATAAAGCTTTAATTGGCAATAGAAAAAAAAAGTATCAGAAAGCACTGTTTCTCAAACAAAGTATGATATTTAACAATAAAGGCACACACATTTAGATTGGTTAATGGTATAAAAGACATCAATTTTATGAACAGTTTGTAAGAAACCATCAAAACTCTAGTCGAAGAGAAGACGTCAGATTGAGGAATAGAAAGAAAGAAGGAAACAGCGAGAGAGGAGAGATCCGACGTATTATTGCCAATATAACTTTAATCATACCTCATAGAAGAAAAAGTGTTCTTGCATTGTTGCAGTTTAAATAATAAATAAATTATCACTGAAAAAATCCATCTCAACATGAAACGTCCTTTCTCCACAGATTAAAAATAAGAATGTTGCCACAGCACTGATAAAAGAATTGCCACATTATTTACAAACCTGCGCTCACCACATAATCATATAAGACAGATCACAATGCAACTAATACAATCTTTACAATTTACAAAACTAAACAATTTCAAAGCTATAAGGAACAACCAAAAATGTTAACGCTAAGAAGCTTTAAGAAGTCACGGCAGAACTTCATTGAAATATATCGGATGGGTTTATTTCCTTTTCCATTATTTATAGAAAAAACCAAAATGAATTTTCTTGGCATAACATTTAGAAATAAATTTACAGATTCATCATCGTACAATAATTGACGGATTGCAATATTCTTTTGAGAATTATCACGTTAGTAAGGAGATCATAAACACAGATGACAAAATACACTCATTATAAGGAATAGATAAACCACCCGGCGGTAATACGGAATATAAATGATAAGGACAATCCTGCGCAGGCTGAATAATGCTTTGAATTGCGTGTCGGTGCATACAGTGATTGCAATGCGAGAAGAAAGAGTAAAGTTATCTCTATAACATTCAATTAGAAAAATAAAGTGTTTAGTATAGAAAATAAACAATTTCAGCAAACGTTTGCATTCAGCATATTGAAACACATGCGAGACACATGAGAGACACATGCGAGACACATGCTCAAACAACAAACACTAGGGTGTCGTGTATTACTCTAGTCTATTCAAAGATTGAAATGAAGAAGCTCTAGTGATACCGATGCATTGCTAAACTACAGGAGCCACCACTACTATAATATAATAGTAAGTACAAGCAACTAGGTACTAGGTCAACCTCTCTCTATACAACAGTAGATCAACAAACATAGTATCCTACGCCAACTATACTCGTACATACAATTCCCCTCAACATACATACATAGCATTGTTTGCAAATATAGATCATTTTACTTCTGATTATTCAAATCCACAAAGTACCTTACTTAAAAATCCCACAAAGAATAATTATACTTTTATACACACCAATCTTCTAAAGGTCACTTTTTGATAATACACTTTTAGATAAAAGAATAAGTAAGTTTAGTATATTTAATAATTCCCCATACGTAGTGGAATAGGTAGTTAGATTCAATGCAAGATGGTTGGTTTGTTTGTTGTTTGCTGTTTGTTGCTTCACCGCCATGCGAATGAATCAAGTGTTGTCTGTTTGTTTGTTTGTTTGTTGTAAGGTCATTGCGCGGCGGGAGCAGGCCAGGTACATCGCGCACCGCTCGCACGACCGGCATGTTCAGGCACTAAGCACTTCCGGCCGACTAATTGCAGCCAGCTCACTGGCCAAATGGTCTACTCGTATCATACAATACATATTATATTCTCAATACTACATATTTACATCTATATATATATATATTTATATATAAATTCAACTTATATAGATTTAGACTTTTACCATTATCATAACGTTTCATTCTTTTAATTTTTTAAATCTTTTTCATAGGCAAACATTACATTTAATTAAAATATATAACTTTAGTATTTAGATAAGTTAAGTTTAGTAACCGTGGAAGGTCTTCTAAGCAATTAAATCAATATATCACACTAGCTCATTTCACAAACGAGATTTCTTTAAAAGTAAATAATAGACTGTGTGGGCGGTGTCAGTGTCATTTCTACGTGTTATCACATTGTTACAGCATATAAATAATTTAATGAAATCTACTGACAAAATATAAATGTTTGCAAATAGATGTGTTCAAATAAAAATGACACTCACGCGCAACACAATACATACACTGACAGGGTCACAAGATCAATAACATCCCATATTCAGAATCAATACAAATTACATTTGCAACACTTTGCAGCGAAACCATTCCAATAGATTAAAACAACAATGATTGACAATTGACACACACATTACGTGATGTTATTTATCCCCGTCAGGTACGTACTCGTTAAATAGGGCAGACAGTTCCCCCGTCCCCCGTTCGCCGCTAGCATGACCGTGCAAGCAACCCACAGGTCAACAAGTGGCAAGGCTCGTGGCATGCTAATATGTAGGTCTAACAGCTCCTTCTAAGGACTACGACATGGTGAATTACAAATTTAATTGGGAGATCAACAATTCTGTCGTTCAAAAGTTCAGCAAAACTTGCTCACATTGTTTCCCCAGGTAATGGTGTTTAACACTTGGCAATTGATCAAATACTCAGCCGAGCACTTTCTTCATGACCTCCACGAAACAAGTTGATTAAAGTGGGCTGTGATGCGTATATACCAAGTTCGGGGATAAACAGGATCACATGCCAAGGACAGACGGAGAGGAACGGGGCGAACCGGCAGATAGAGCTCACGGGTGCGCAATCTATCCGATCACAGAATGCAAAAGTCAGTCCCGGGTCACAGGTCGTGATAAGGCAGGCAGCAGACGCCGAGCAGGCCGAGCAGGCCGGGCGCCAGGGCCAGCGCGGCCAGCAGGGCGGCCGGCCACTAGGCGGGGGCCGGGGCGGCGGCCGCCAGCCGGACACCCGGCTGCTCCACGATGGGCCGCAGCGACGCGTCTCCGTCCACCAGAGCCCCGCACCCCTCCTCGCTTGCCCCCGTCACGGCATCTGCACATGGGGGCTCGTCTGTCAGGCGGAGCGCAATCTCCAGGTCGCGGAGTACCTCCGTTTCTTTGGGTTCTATGAGGCCAAAACGCCTGAAATAGATAAAATAATCCCATTAATAAATACATCACAATAAAATTCGTTCCTACAGTCTTTTTAAGGAGAAAATATTAGAGTTAGATCAATTGATAAAATAACAGTTTTGTAGAATATGCATAAATGATCAGTAAATTCAAGTAAATAAAATAATAGGGAAGAAAATTGAATCTAGACGAAGGTAAGAAAAGTAAAAACAGATCAACTTATATTGATCAAAATTTACCTAAATCAAACAAGATAATATGTTCAACACAATTTTTATTTATATTCATATAGGCCACAGGCTAATGAAGCATCTACCACCAACGCATTTAATATTGCGTGAAAACAGAAACACCTCAACGATTTTCTGAAATAATATAAACAAATTTCAGAGACCCTCCGGGAGGCATAGCTATCCCCAAAAACCGACTAAATTGGGATCTCTTGTAATGAAGGCCGTTAAGAGAAAACAAATGTAATAATGACCTATTGAGGGCGGTGAGGTGTGCGAAGGTGAGGTTGAGGTGAGCGTGCAGACTGAGCAGCACCACCTCCCTGAAGTGTGCGGCGTACAAGTGTGCCACCACGTGGAACAGCAACCTCAGGATCTTCCGCACTATACTCTCAAATGACGTGGGGAACTCGTTTGCTGGAAACAAAAGTCATTAAACATTACTTCAAAACGTAAGAAACAATACAAAGTTAAGCACATTGCAATTAACAGTTATCATCATCGTGGCACTACATCCTAATGTTCTCTGTCAGCTCAGGACCCTTTTATGTGAATACCGCACCCACACAAGGTTCCCAACTGCTCCCAACCATCTGGAGCTAGTGAGACTATGGCATAGGCATAGGTCAGGATGAAACTGAGAGTATCTTCCTCTCTGGAACGTGCCGCAAATACTGTATTTTAAATGATTCATTTGTGAAATAATATAATCTTAATAAAATTTATTGCGCATGCCGGGATTTTAACCTGCGACCTCCAGCTTGCTAGTCGAGAGCCTTACCCCTCGATCGTTTTTTTATGAAATATATATTTTTATAATATATATATATTTTTCACTTGGTCACTTGCCCGGTTTTTAGGTTGGTGGATTATTGAGAGATCACTGTACCTAAAAATGAATGAAATAATTATATTTCCTGTATCGAGTTAGGTTTGGTCAGGATATGGTAGGATAGGTTATGTTAGGTTCGATTTTGATTTAGTTTAGAAAGGTTGGGTTAGTTTTATATACCATATTTGGTGGGGAAGATATTCTCGTCGCTGACTGTCTTCTGGGTGAAGGTCATGACGTAGTCTATGTACTGGGGGGCAGCCACACGCGTCTTCTTGCCCTTCTCGTCGAACCAGGGGTAGGCGCGCGCCCCCGGGCCCGCCATGTCGGGGCACACGGCCGGCGTGCAGAACTCCGACACCGTGCCATAGATCAGGTTCACATGATCGAATAACGCCAGCGCTGAAAACAGGTAAACATTCAATAATTAGTATCAAAAAATGTAACCAAAATCTACGAAATTAATAACCTTCTATTAGTGGATTAGTAGTTAATTTCTTGTATTTCTACTAAAACCTAACCTTATAATGATAACATGCGTGGGGTATCTCAGTGATCCCTGATGGTATTAAAAGTTTTGTTTTGCATCTTGGCATGTCGAAGGTTAAAAATGCATTTAAGGCTCTGTAGTAAGGGTTCAAAAAGAAGACGAAGATAGTTTGAGAGAGATATGTAAATACGAATGTAAGATGGAGCACGCTAATATAAAAAAAAACGATTATAATTAAAATGCGTAAGCGAAAATATTTGATAATAGAGGAAAAATCTCTTGGCAAATATCATATGTATCATTTAAAGAAAAACTGTGAATTTGTCCAGACCTATAACATGTTAGAACCAGAAGTGTTTTAAATAATTTTCGCATACTTTGCGATTATTTTTCTATCGAAGGAATCTCATATAATTACTTTGTCAGAAAATGTACAGAGATTATCTTATGTACATATTTACAACATTCATCTAAAAAAATCTTTAAGTGTTCAAAGGATGCATGTTATAAATCGGTAGAAATTTGGAATGAGGGTTCTTAATGTGCTTTCGGCCGTACACGTCGTTTAAGTTGATCGAAATGATAACAATATTAATTAATCGATTTTAAACAAATTAATTTATTGCAGGCTCCAGTAGGCATTGTTTACTAACATCGTGAACCGGTAAAACTGTTATCCATTGCGTTTGCAGAAGGTCAATAAAAATCACCGTTCACTAACCGGCTTTGCATTTACAAGATACGCGGTATCCGGAATCTCGTGGAATAAACGGGAAACTTGCGATTCCAAATCACAATCGGAAATTATTGTCAGAAGATTAATATTATACCGTTGGTATTAATTTTTTAATAAACCAATCATTCTTCAACGTAGCATTGTAACTAAAACAAATGAATACATAATTTACTACCCGGCTTCCCCTGTGTTGCAAAACTACTTGATCTATTGAACAATTGAAACAAACTATATGGGGTAATTTCTTTTTGTTTTGCATCTTGGCATGTCAAAGTTTAAAAATGCATTAAAGCTCTCCAGTAAGGGTTTGAAAAGAATAAGAAGATGGTTTGAAAGGGAAATATGTAAATAAGAATGTAAGAGGGAGCTAATATATAAAAAAAACAGTTATAATTAATATGCATAAGCGAAAATATTTGATAAAGCAACACTTATTTCAAATAGAGGTAAGGTTATTTTAAATATTTTTTAACCCGTCACAGTCCTCTGGCATATTGACCGTTATATTTTTTAAGAGAAAAATTCACAAAGTTCCATATTTTTTTCTCAAAATGCAGTCGGAACCTTCGGTTTCAAAGAGGCGTACATTTTTATTATTCTGTGGATATTTTCTATATTTGAATGTAAAGCTTAGTATTTTTTCTTTCTAACACCTTTTAGTTAATTTTTCTAACTATGACGGTAAGGGAGATAAACGGCGCTATACAAGTTATTCAATTATTATTATTATTATTGTGTAATAAAAACAATACAGCGTCTGCAATACGTTTTACGTTCTGCGAAAAGTGATGAAAACGCGTCTGTTGTAATATCAGAACGTGGGAATGATGCGTCACGTATTTATGAAGGTCACTATATCTCATACGTGATTTCATAACTATATTAGATTATATTGTGATTATTTTAAAATAGACAAATGAGGTCCCATTAAATGGATAAAAATGTGTCGAAGGTTAAAACTTAATACCGAAAATCCAATCTTCACGATAATATTAGCTTAGAAATATGTCTGCCTTATCGAAGAAATATCGTAAACATAGAGATAGTCATATTATTTTAAACTTTATTGAATAGTTTTAAAATCACAAAAATGATAACACAAAGATTATTTTACCTAAATACTTTTATGTTGCGGATCATTCAATTGTTGATTAAAAAATAGTGTTTAAACCCGAGCGAGGCCGGGTAGTTAAGCTAGAACATTACGTAAAAGCTTATATCGGTTTTGAATTTTGGGAGCATCGAAGAAAACTTGAAACTCTGACTTATCTAACTTTACACCCGACCCACAATTGTCTGAAACGTTTTAAAGCCAGATAAATGGGTGGAAATCTAGTCTAGTTTAGTATTTCGCTGTGGTTTCAAAAAGCCAGTGTAAAGATAAAATACGTAGGCTATTAGTCTGAAAAGCTTTGAGGAAATCTCAAACCACTTTCCGATATAGTCTCGATTCTCTATGAACAGACACAAAACGGCCGGCCAATAGAACCGGTGCATGAAACGGTACAAGCCGTCCGCCGTATATAACGTGCGGTCCGTTTGCGGACTAAATGCACTACCGCAAGTTATCAAAGGCGAAAATAGGTCCACTACACTATTATTAGGATATTAGGTATATATACACTATTTGAATTCAAAGGGAAATATTCGGTTTCTCAGAGATTTTTGGCACTCTGAGGCTGGACCAAAATAATTCTTGGCAAATTTACGCGAATCCGCGAACGGTGATTTTTGACTCGTCAGTCTAAGCCAAAAATATCTTTTAATTTACGATCTAATCTGATATTTACCAGTCACCGAGATAGTTGGTTGAAGTCTGAGATTAGAAAATATCTAGCGACATGATCATAATATTAATACTTGGCCAATAATAATTTATGGCGCCATGTTTTTGAAATATCATCAGGAAGCTTTACAAAGCTAGAAAAAAACATAACTACAGTTTAGAGGGGTCCAATTCATCAAATTCTAACGAGATCATGCACTACGCAGATGCTATAATAGTGTTGATATTTTATATTAACACTCGGCCGCCTGTTTTGATTTATGAAAAAAAAAACATCGCCAAAATGGGTGTTTTATTTTATTTGATGAAGTTCGGGCACAAATAATTAAAAAAAATCATAATCCAAAGAACTTAACTTGCCACGTTACACTATAAACCATGTCCGAAACCCACTCGTAAATAGGAGTTTTTCCCTTCAAATCATTGTCTATAGGCCCCATACATTATTTTTTCCAGGCATATTAAAAATGCTTGATCAAATCGAAGACCAAGATGTTTTTTATTCACAGTATTTAATCAAAAGGTCCATAATATTTCTAGGCGATCAAATATTCAGACCAAAAAAACTTAGGGATTTCGCTTTACATCCCATTAAACAATGCAAAACATACTTAAATTAAAATTCAATATTTACAGAAATTTCGGGCTGTAAAAAGGGGTTCAGATTTGTGGAATCAATAACTTTACTGCCATAACTTTACTGCCGCAAATTAAATAATTTACAGTCACTAATTAAATAACTCTACTGCCACGAATTAAATAACTTTACTGCCACGAATTAAATAACTCTACTGCCACGAATTAAATAACTTTACTGCCACGAATTAAATAACTCTACTGCCACGAATTAAATAACTCTACTGCCACGAATTAAATAACTTTACTGCCACGAATTAAATAACTCTACTGCCACGAATTAAATAACTTTACTGCCACGAATTAAATAACTCTACTGCCACGAATTAAATAACTTTACTGCCACGAATTAAATAACTCTACTGCCACGAATTAAAACACAAAGATCCAAGTTTGCGCAACAGAGATAAGTAGTTTAGAAAATAGAAGTAGTACAGGCTAGCGCTGAAATAAGATTTTCAACATTATTATTATATTGTTATATTCTGAAGAGATTAGAGTAGAGTTTGCATCTTAATGATCTGTCTTAATTCATGTGGAAGTCAATTCCAAGCTTTAGTGCCTGATACTCCGAAGTAATAGTATTCAACGAACCTCGACGAACTTCAACATGTGTGATAAACGGAACAATATTTATTAATGAGCCAGTGCCAGTTTTCGTGAATTTGGAAACTAGAAGAGCTCTAGACCTGTGTACAACGGTTAATTAAAATGAAACAGCAGGCAATAAAAACAAAGGCGAGGATTGAAAAGGCTTTGAGCAAAATTATTCGCAATTAAATTGCTCGTCCTGTATTTTGGTAGTAGCTAATATTGATTATTGTTAATCACATGCGCTCAATGGATAGTTATTCCGTATTAGTAATCGCAATACATGTATAAGTTATAACATAGGTACGTGTTACATAGAAATGGCTTTCAAATAAAACTTGTACCAGTCGGAAATGATATTATAACTCAAGGCAAGGAATTTTGTTGAATTACTACTAGAGCAAATAAGTTACATAAATATGCGAGTTTAATAAAACCTCTTTCGCTCACGTGATGATATACCACTCTAAACCAATAAAGCCTCTTTCTCTCAAGTGATGAGATACCACTCTTAGCCAATCAATAAGTACAAGTAATCTGCCCTATGATTTGCGGGTGCCCTTTCAAACGCACCTTCAGGGTAAAATGAAAGAGGCACTTCTGTTCCCACTCCCTTGATGGTGTGCCTCTATCCACTTCAAACTCATTTACCTCCACATCCGTGTAGATAATGGGTATTTACTTTGTTGTATTTAAAAAAATCACACTACGCTGAAAAAATGTAACCATTGTTTATTTCATGTTTAAATCCGGGAATCTGAATGCCATCTGAAGAAAGAAAAAGCTTAATAAAGGCATGTCAAGCGCTGGTCCAGACTTGGCCTTTTTAACATATCAAGATGGCGTTCATCTCGGTTAACACTGTTACTAGGACAACAGCGGGATGTTGGAGCAAGCGATGCCAGTAAATTACCGTACCACGGCGGACAAACAGTATGATTGACCCCAAACCTGACCCAGTTCGTTTATAGAGACAATTGGGAACCTTATTGAAGACGACGAGCATTATTTAAATTATTCTAAATCATCGACACACTGAATCTCACTGACGACTTTATTGAGCTCGAAATAGATTTATTTTCATCTCCTTTATAAATGATCGTTTGCGAACAGACTGGAATAAAATTTGTTTGAATTTTATTCCGATCAATTATCGACATTTGAAACTGATTGAAATATTCTATTTCGGAAGGTTAAATAAACTCATATATCTACTAATCCCAGGGAGATATCGTATGCACGTCATCGACGATCATCCCAAAAGATGTTTATATATTCCTTCTTAGACGTCTTCTATGGAAAAAGACAGAAGATATCATGATGTTGAATGTCTTTAATCATACTCCCACGTACATTTCGCGAAAGCATGTTTCTTTCAAAATGTATAACTATTATGCAAATGCCAGATGTCAAAACAGGCAAAAAAAAATTCTACAATTCATAAAACGCACATAATAGTAACAAATTCGCAAAAGAAGATGTAGAAAATAAACACTGACATTCGGTAATAATTTTAGCGTACACATAATATTATGGTATTATCGTTATAACATTATCAAGTTAAAGTTAACTAAAGTTCTTGTCCGAGAACTTTCGGCTTATTTTTAAACTTGTAACACTGAATCTTAAGTGTCAGCACGGGGTAGAAAAGGGTTTTTTCAATAAATAAATCATCGAAAAGCAAACAAAACAGGTTTTTTATTGATGTTTTGAGGTATTTTGAACGAGAATGTGAAAATGGTGGACCATTTTTACCAATGACTTAGTTAACGTGAGGTAAGTATAGTTTTTATGATCGTATTCGCTTAATATTATACTGAAGTGTCTGTCAGTTATATGACCACCCAATTTTGAATATTGGCATTTTTAGAACACTTTAAATAAATACATAATTAATATATTTTATATCTCTAGTTTTCTTTGATTATTGAGAAAATAATATTTTATGAATACTTTAATTATTATTTGTACAACGTAACTATATATATTTCTAATTATTTCTCGATACAGATATTTTCGACTGAACACATAAAAAAAATCTTACATATCTTAATTATTGATGTAGGTACACATTAATACTACGTCTATATGTATCCTATTGTAAAGGTTCCGTTAATTATAGAAGAGTGGTCACTTTCACCTATCATTATAACAAGCAAGTTACGACGTAAGTTTCATGTTTCTAATACTCCGTGATGACGTGCATACGAGTTCTGCCTGGGAGTACTATATACATTTGTAGATAACATCTAAAAAACAACGTTGCATTCGTTAAAATTTCAAAGCAATCGATGAAGAACCTTCGGAGATTTAAGATGTTGAACAAACGAACATTTACATTTTTATTTCTATAGAATATAGATAAATAGAATTAGCGTAGTATTTTTAAATCGTCATTCGAATAATTTTATATATTTTATCGTCAAAGAAAATATACACTATAACATAATGCTTTCCACTTAAACTATATAAACTGCAATAATAATATTCCCGGTAGATACCATCTAATCAGCCAAGTGGTGACAAAATCCTTATAATGTCTATCGAAAAGTCGATAGACATAATATACGATATCGATAATATGATTTTCTTTCCAAGAATGAAATACTAATATCTAGTTATCTACTTGCTTAATCACAATACAGTATTATAACTAGTATACTTTTTGTTTATCTTTCAACCAAATTAACCAAAGAAAATACATTTATTTAAAAAATATATATTTTATCTACAAATTTAACCACCAAAACGGATCCCTAAAAACAACCACGGAAGTAAAACTGACATTAAATATATATAATTTCTCTCGTAGATAGTAAAGAATTATTATAAATGTAAACACGTTTTTATTACGAAATTAATGTTGACACAAAACGATTTGTTAATAAACAAGTTATTTATAATGAGTGTATCTTATCGATATGTATGTATACTAATTTTAATAATCTTAATTTTTATATTGCGATTAAAATGTGTTGCTTTGCAAAAACGACCGACAATATCCGATTAAAGGCTTGAATTTTACAACGTGGTAATTACACCATAATCCATTTATTATTTGAATAAATAATGCTAAAACAGCAAACAGGGAACGACATGTCTTTCAAGATGAAAACATATTTTGAAGGACGAAGGGGTCAACCAAGCAAGATAACCGTAATGCTAAAATGTAGGAAGTAATTCCAAAATTTTAATACGAATGAAATAACTTTTCGTTAAAATCAACTATTGAAAACATTTTTGGTAGGTCCAAAATTTAAAATTTTTAAAACCTTCCAAATTATTTATTTTTTATTGAGTAACGGCTATGTTAAAATGTAAACATATTTGATTTTGCTATGCTTTTATTAATACTATTTGCTATATAAATATTTTTACAAATTTAATGGTCTTGGATTAGCTGTCTATTTGCAACGAAAACGTATTATGAACATGTTTGAAATTACAGCAACATTTATTGGTAAAGGTAAGAGACAAACAGCTTACACATAAAATATAAATATAAATATATACATGTTAAATACAGTCAAGCCAAAAATTATAAATAAATATAAAAATTATCGCAATCGAGATGTTGTTAGTTGTTCGAGTTTCATAAAATATTATTTATTTGTGATATTTTGCGAAATCGACAATAAGGAAGGAAGGTTGTATGAATACTACTTTGCATGAATAAGACTACGTGTGAGAATTGGAGCAGAGTTTTTTTAATTGATAAACGAACCAACGAACTGTCAATGGCCAATAACATTAGCAATGCATTATATACTACGCGATTTACAAGCAAAAAATATGGAATAAGACGAGGAAGAAGAAGGTTGGGAAGTTGTAGTGGTTCAGGTCTAGCCTTTTCAAGTAACTTTTAGATTCTGAAAAAATTGTGGTCTGTCTATAATCAGAACGATACTGAGAGAATATACAAGTCTGTAACGAGGAGGAAATGTATTGTAATAAAGTATTATTCAAAACTAATAATAAGTACTTACTGTGTGACGCGAGCCATTCGTTATAATCTATCCCCTCCGGTATCTCCACCACCTGCCTCATGTCGAGTTCAGGAAGCTTCCTCTCCAAAAGGGTTCCTTCTAGGTAAAGCTTGGGGTCGCCTTGTGACCCATCTCCTTCGCGCTCCTTGCGTCGCGCCTTTCTGCAAAAAAACAAACAAACGCCATTAGATAGCTGTTTTGTATTCATTACACAGGTCTGCAACGTTTTTTTTTCTCTTTGAAATAAGAGGTAATTCCCATGTATTTTTGGTTGCTGAATTCGGGAAAATTATCAAAAAAATTCCATCACGTAAGGTTTTTCCGCAAAACGCAAAATACTGTGGGATTGCCTATCTTAAGTCGCAAAACGGGGTTTATTGCGGAAATATATATTTTTTATTATTTACAACTTATTATAAGATAATATTAAGTTTTATAGACTGAAACAAAACATTTAGTTACTCATGACGATAAAATTAGTCAGCTTTGAATCATATATATTGGGAGAGAGCCTCGAAACCACAGCGATGACTGCTACTTTTGTTCGTGCAATGTGCAAGGGTATAATACCAAAAATAAAAAACAAATTCGCTACCCAAACATAGATTCAGCACTCCGCCCAGTCCCTCACGGACCTGGTATTCCTACACCACAAGAACCCCAAAGCCTGGACGATTTGCCATCATCAGAAAGTGAATCAGAAGAAAGTTCTAGTGACGAGTTTCAAGTAGGCGACTCCAGTGGACCTCGACAATTTTCTCAAGCTGAATTAAATGACCTGATCCGAGATTTAAAATCTTGGTGCAGTTAGTGAGAAGCAAGGTGAGAGGTTTTACCAAGATATCAAGGAAATGGAGAGAAGGTATCAAGGTCGATGGGATATAAATATGATGGGCGACTACTGCTGGATGCTGCATAGGGAAAATATAACGTCCCACAAACGAAAAAGCACAAAACGAAGCTTCCAAACTAAAAAAAGCATATTTTATAAAGATTTATAATTGCATATGATGTAAATAAAATATATTATGACTTAAAATTAATAAAATTTGTATAATTTTATGATTTTTTCTTTTGAACATTCCCTACAGAAGTAGTGTAAGGCGGGTTTTGCCTATATTTTAATTTCCACTTTGCGGAAAATCCTTACGTGATGGGTCAAAATGGATGGCATTCTCGAATTCAGCATTCCAAAATACATATAATTCAACCATTACCATTTTAAAAAAATTCAAAAATGTCAATTTGCAGACCTGTGTTATCAACAAATACATGTATTTACTAAGATACAAAATACTCAAATACAAAATTTAATAATAAAGGAACCTGAAGGATGAATCAAACGAATAATAAGTTTATATGAAGCGAACTTAATAATATATTATCGTTGTTTGTGCTTTATATATGAAATAAGATATGTTATAATAAGAAGCGACAGACGACAGGTAACTGGGATCTGCAGGTAGTAGTGGGTAGGTATTTAAGTAATGTTTCCTTTATAATTTATCAGAGTGTTGGATAATTAAAATAAACATTGTTATTTATAGTAGTATATATCGATACTATAAACTGTCTTATGATAATTGCAGTCAATTCATTACGAAAACTTTTAATTATAATAAAACTACATTGTTTTTCTAATTAGGTATTGAAAAAGTAATGCAAAAAAAAACTGCAATGAAGTCAATAAAAATTTTCAATTTTTAAATCGAATTAAGAGGCTAATTTAATAAGCATGAGGTATAAAACATTGTAGCCGAACAGCTTGAGGTTTTTTGATGGTAAAATCTGATATTTTCTGCCGGAGATAATTTTTTTTTAAAGCAAGTTACAGTGTTACTAACACTAGGTAACAGATTTCTTCCGAGCAACATGTACGATTCTGCATTTTCTCAGGTGTAAATATTCACTCGAAATACCGTAATTACCTTACGGATAACCAATTATTATCTTGCTTGGATTTAACATTAACATCTTTGCGAATAATTAGATGGTCGTTAGCCTGGTGGATAGGATATGCTCGGCTAGCAGTCGCACCGACAGACTTCGATAGTCGCAGTGGGTAGGTACTGACTTAGTCCCACTATCAAACATACCTACTTTGTGAAGTATTTATATTTGGCAAGAAAATATCATATTAACAAGACACGTGTCAGTCAATAATTGTTTACAAATCTCCATAGATCAAAGTATGGATACATTGAACGTGGGCACACCCGATATAAACAATATGATGGCTCCTTTACATAGGCAAAATACTTAGCATTTGTGAAAACATTTTCAATTTTCATATTCCAACGAAAATATAAGTAATACATAAATAGACAATAAAATAGGAACATAAAGGCATATCAATAACAACTAAGGAGACGGATGGTTACGACGAATGTAAGGAAACGAATATAAGTAAAATTGGTGATCGAGTAGATACACATGTTATTATAATGTGGAAGTAAATTGAGATTCATCGGTACACGGAGAAAAATAAGTAGAGCTTTGTATCATTAAACTGTTGAAAATGTGACTATATGTTCATTTCCTAGTAAAATATTGGTCATTCGCGATATAACTGAACACCACTTCAACGCAGGTGGCTTTGTCCGAACAAATATACAGACGAGATGCGAAATTATTATTATTTTTAAGAACACGTGTTCCGACTTCCTCATAACATATTCGTGCTATACTGTCATTTTATTATGAAATTTGTCGATTCATTCGTTATAGGCATCCAATCCCGTCTTTAACAGGAAAACGAATAATGTGACAAGATTTTGAATAAATTAACAATATTCTCTTTATACACAACTTCAATTGAACAACGAATGCAGCTTCAAGGCAGAATGACTTCTAAATAATAATTTATGCTGGTTTTTAATTGACCATATTTACATCAATGTCAATCACTATTATAATCATTCGTCGGAGATCGTCAAGTTCATGAATCAATGACAGTTTTAATTCTCTAATAACCGACCGTTAAAGCTTCACGGCGTAACCCAGAAAAGCAAAAACATTATATTACAAATACTCACTTTTCTAACAAGGTTTTTAGTATAATTTTGAATGGGACATACGCTCGAACGCGAGACAGAACGAGTTCTAAATAATTTATGCCGGTTTTGAAATGACCATACTATTAATATCAATGTCAATAATTATTACAATCACTTGACTCGTCAAGTTCATGAATCAATAATAGTTAATTTTCGAATAATCGACCAATACATATTTAACACACACAACCATCGATCAAAACTAAAATAACTTAACATAAACGGTGTAAAATCGAACCATGTCTAAATGTGAGCATTAAATGGAATGCTTTCTTTGTACCGGACACAAAAACAATATGTGACATTCCGCACAATTTAGACGAATTTCTTGTTTATGTTTTCCTTTCTTATTTCACATTTTCCTTCAACACACATCACAATAATACAGTGTTGGTAAATGTCTAAATACAGTACAATAATTTACTGTAATGTGTTCAGATATAGTTGTTAAAAACCTTTATTTTAATAGTTTTTGTTAATTAATAACTATTAAAATATCTAGTAGGTACAATAGATTATTCACATTGGGAATTCCTGTTCATAGTTGCGGCGGACTGTTGATAGCTGTGTTTAGTATTACATCATGATTTCCTCATCTTCATGTTTGTTGACTATGTTTGTTGATTTCATCATCTTCGTGTTTTTTGACTGTAGGTTGAGTTGGTGATTTCTCATAATTTAACTTATATATATTAAAGTTTTACATCGGACCTAACAAGCAGAACACGAGGAGCAGCAAAAACTGGTAAGCTCTGAGGTCAACAACACAATTTTAAGGTCACAATGTCATTTCAATAATGAGTTACTTTTTGACATATCGCCACCATCTTAGTCTCCTTTTAAAGAGCAAGGATGAAATGGTGTGCCAAAAGTGTTGCAAGCAATGAAAATATTTAAAATCAAGCAGATTTGAAGTAATTTAGTTACCTAATAACAAAAAAAATTATCAACATGTTTTAAAACCAATAGTTTCGTCATCAGGATACAACGTATACATTGTAAGTATTATATTTATAAGAACTATATCCTGATGTAGAATCCACAGGCTTTGAAACATGTTGATAATTTGAAATAAATAGTAGTGTAAATAAAGTTTTTTATTGCGTTTAATTGAAAGGACGCCACAAAGTAGATTTGCAATAATTGAAGAACTTTTATTAATATTAAAAGTGCATTTTGTAGTTACGTTAGATGTGTTACATCACAGTGGAGATATTATTGATGTATAAAACCAGTTACAGATGTGGTAAATTAATTATTATACTTTGCCCTTTGAGGAATAACTGGTTAATGTCATTTTACCTATATCTGGGAACTTCTAAAGACTTCATGGTTAACCGATGATTAGCAAATGCAAACACGTTCTAAAAGCAGATTGAAAGACAATAGTCAATATTGTGACGCACGATTACAATTAATTTTAGCAATAAAAACTCATACCTAAGTATTGTAATAATATCATTACCACCGCGTTGATTGCACATTACTTGCTGCTAACTGCCGCATGCCAATATGCCTTAAGTAATAGATAATTGCAAACGTAACAAAAAGTATTAAGTTGCGTTATATAACGGATTTACTTTGCTGGATAGGCCACTTTCATATATTTTTTAAATAAAGTAATTGTTTCGATAAAAAAATCGTTATATGCAATTTGGACATAATTTGCAGCCATAACAGCAGGTCACGAAATTATACAAAAAATTGCATGTTGCGAGGATATTAGCTAGGTTAGGTTAGGAGTTTAGATTAGTGTAAAAATGTTATTAACCTGTTAGTCATTAGTCAATACGACGAATTTTAACATAATGTGCAATAGATACAAAAATACTAAGAGCGCACCGCAAAAATGAAATCGATGACAAGAAGGGCATATTTTGATACGTGATTGCAAACCAACATTGTATTATTTTCTGTCATTTTTTTTCTCAAAAAAAAAATAAAACATACATCTAACTAACCATCACGCCGTTTCCCGGTAGAGGTAGGCAGAGAAGATAGATCACCACACAACTCTGTATTAGCAAACACTCTAGCATCATTCACATGCATGCGTTGTGTCATATATACTCAAGACTCTTGGACTAAAAAACAGTAAATTTGAGGACCGATATTCAAAGAAACATTTAAACTCAAATGAACTTCTCTATCGTATTACTAATTTTGTTTTGTTTATATTACGCAGCCAAAATAACCGTAATTAATAGGGGGTAAACATAATTAAGTTCTATTCAGAGAATAAGCCAGTAATAATTATCTCAATGGGTTAAAAACAAGTTAAACATAATCGGATCAAACAATAATAATTACTATGCAGTCTTTAAGAACCACATGCACTGATCAAAAGAACATTTCTTCAATGCAGTCTCTAAATATGGCTTCTATATAATTGGCCTACCAATCAAATTACTAAAAAATCAATATTTTACCGAGAAAAGTTGTAAATTGACATTTGAATATAATTAATGTAAATTAGCATGTGAACAAACAGTTTTCACGGCCTTTGCAAATGATAAAATAATAAATACCTGTGTTTTGTTCACTAAATTTAATGAAATACATTACGATCAAATTAGAAAATAAAACCTAATGAGCAGATATAAGGGTAACCGGACAACTCAGAGATATAAAGTCATGAAAAGTTTTGGAAAAACTTGGTTAAAATGGTTGAATACATTGATGTATTATATTTAATTCGACAGGTTCGGAAAAATAGATTCCACTCTTTTACCTCCAATTGAACTCCAACGCTCCTAAAACTACCGAATCCGGTCCACGCACATCGCTTATAGCTTATTCTAATAGAGGAACACGTTTCGATTAGATATTAGTAGAAGAACGCCTCTCATTCATCTATGGATGAATAGGGTAAATAGGTTACGTTAAGTTAGGTTTATATGCTAGTTTTTTCATCACGTTAATAACTTTATGTTTATATGTCACTGTCGTGGGTTGTCATGGAACCAGATATAAAACATTACTGCGACCGCTGTGAATAACCGGTGCACCGGCGAAGAAAATACATTGAACATTTTAAAATTCATTCTATTTCACGTTTGCAAATCTAGAAGCCTTCACCTTTACGTTTTGCAAAAGAACGTGCTATTACAGTATTTCGCAGTAAACAAACTTTTTTAATGTATTTTGTTCTGCATATTAAAATCTTAAATTTGAATTATAATATTAATAATTTATAGTTTGATTTAAAAAAAATCGACAGCCTTCGAAGAGTTCACAAGACCTCGCAACTCCTGGATGTTACGCACTATCGATATCCGGGAAGTTGACGTACGTACTCCGTAACGAGAACACAAGTATTGATTGACTAAATATATTCTTTAATTAAATTTTATAGGAAGGCGCACAAAACCAAAAGGCTTATTTATAGACACTGAACCTCATCTATCAAATCGTAACCAATGTAAAATAAGTATCTTTTGGATGGGAAATAATATTATAAGAAACAAAACAAATTAATGAAATTTGCACTAAAGTGCGAACACAATAATAATATTAATAACCCTCTGAAATAAGGCTACAACGTGAAAATATAAGTTTTGAATTTTTTAAATACATATTATGCATACATCAAAACAAGTTTCATCGGAAATAAATAGAGCACAAGACAATGACTTGGCTATTCCAATCCGGATGAAATAAAAATGCTAAGTGGAGAAATTGAATTAAACGTTTTGAAACAGTTCTAAATACACAGCACTGAAAAATACTGTCACTTCACTGCCAAATAAATCATTCACATAAGTAACTGGGTCATTTTCAGAATTTCACTCTTATCTAAAAATCTAATCATAGAATAAATATGTAATAACAAAGAAACAAATAACAATTGTTGCTTATCAAGATGCCTCGCGGTCTGAGAATCCCCGTGAATCAAATGGTATCTATGTTGCATCATTAAAGTTAATAATAATTACATTCATTTCTTATAATAATAAATTGCATAGCTATAGAAAGGCTTGTTAAGGAAAAAATATTTACAGTCAGACATAAAAACACCACGTCTAATGTCTCGATTGAAAATATTGTAACAGGAAAGGAACATAGTTTTTTCTTCGTGGTGGGTTAAGAAAATGCAAGCAAACCTTTGCCAATCATGGCAGGCAGGCTAAGAGCTGGCCCTAGGCGGGTCACGTATATATCACGGGTATTGCATAAGGTAGAAGATGAACAAGAGTGTTGTTTGAGGGAGTATGGGTATGGGAGTGCTTACACCGGACAGAATAGCGAGTAGAGGGTGAGGTGCGCCACCCGCGCCAGGGTCGTGACGGCGCCGCCCACCTTGCGCGTGAGGGGAGCCCACATGAAGCAAGTCGCCCTGCCCCTACATCCCTCCGCCCATCACATCAGCCGCACTATCCTATCCCGCAGCCTCTGCAATAACACTGAATCCGTGTCAACTAAACACACGGATGACACGGAACTACGATCGCACCGTAACACTTTAACCACTTGAGTATTTATTAATTTAGCACCACACTCTTTCCAACAATGGAAGTTTTATCGATCATCGAAATCACTACGTTTAACTGCTCGCTTTAAATTTACCGGTTCGGAAACTTCTTACATATTATATCCGTTCTGCTTAATCCGGTTAACTTCGTGATATAAATATGCATCACATCTACATCATAAAAATATTCAATATAGTATGTTAGTTTGTTTGACAAAGAAAGTCGATACTACATACTGTGATAGTACCGTACTCCGACAGGTGGCCAACGTGAACACATTAGAGTAACTTTAATTAGTTAGGTAACGCGTTAGCACAGTTGTTCTATTATTTCACAGTTATAATGGATCGTCTTAAAATATGATTTTTAATGGCAATTACGTTTTAATGCACTGACGCTCGGTTTAATCCATAAGAGTGGCCGCTCTTGGGTTAGCGGTTAGCGGTTAACTGTTAGGACGTCCCGATAGAAGTTTATTACTAGTTTGTCTCCCGGGTCGCGTCCCTCTATCAGTGGGTCAATACGGAAGGTGATCTATTGAATACATAAAGTCTAGCACCATCTGACAGTCGGAGAGTGACTGACAACAGATGACTACTAACTGACTACTGATTACTGCGAGTAGTGGCAATGGCAGTGTCGCGGACTACCGACTACCGCGAGAACTACACTCATACTGCCTTCGCCTTCAGCGCCAATCCGCCTCCGCCTGCTAGCGCGGGTCGCCCGACATTAATTTGCAGAAGCGATTGTCTCGCCAGGTCCGTGTTGTTAGTGGGTCGACGGATGAAACCAGGTCAAGTTTCCAAACCTTCATTGATGAACCTGCCATTAAAGGCAATTAGTTGCAACGATCCAACCTGGTATCACACAGATTTAGGCTCCGGAAAGCGAAACCCGCGGGAACAAAATATCACTCCAGTTTCGTGACGTAAATAACACTAACAGTTTTCTTAAACACTTAAAGCTCGGGTGCAGACATTAATTCTACGAGTTTGTATTAACTTATTTACTTATAAATAGATTCTTACACGCCCGTTCAACGTTGGTGTGGTAAAGCCGGCCTCGTGCCTGGTTTAAGACCGTTTTAACCAAACAAACCCCGTAGTAATAAGCCAAATTTGTCACTGTTCTAACCATAAGCGCCGCGTAATGTTTACACAACGTTTTTTAGTAAGGCTGTTTTAGGGTTGAGTGGCAATCTGCGCAAAACAGGTGTTATTAATTGATCAATTACCATAGTTAAAATACTCGACAAAAAATACCAGTGCGTAAACACTTTGTTAGAAAAAGTTGTAAGATGTAAGTTTACCCACTATTTACGAAAAAGACTAATAATTTGATTGAATCTGTTTTACCGTAGCCGGGTATTGAACCACTTGTGTGACGTATTTCCTGTTTATCAGGTTCGGATGTCAACCAGTTTATATAACGAGGTTCACTTTTATGGTCACGATTGCTTATCTGGTTTAGTATCGATTTAAATCCACAAGACGAGAGTGACAGAAACAGAAACTTGGAAATCTAAGCTAAGTGAATTGCACACATTAACATTTTCTTTCATGATAATATGCCAGTTTTAAATTATGAAAGGTAAATAATAGAAATTAACGACAAGAATACTGTGGGAGATTACAAAAGTGAAGCAAAAAATACCTAGGTTGAAAAACCTTGTAAGCTTTCAATCATTCTACTGTTTTTTTTTATATGAGAGTTGGGGAGTCCCGCAGTTGTTGTTTGACGAGCGAATTCCATCATACACCCAGATCTCTTTACACCAGCGAGTTTTATCCCAACAGAGACTTGATAAGATAAGAAATTTAATGAAAAAAGGTTGAACAAATAGTGATTTGAAAGCCTGGAAACTCATTTCGTTCTTATTATGTTACGAAACCGAAAAAAGGGATTTTCTAATGGGAAACAAAGATATTATAACGTCGTAAAAGTCTTGTTGCTAAGAACAGAAGAACCACACAGTGCACAATATACGATCGAAGCAACAAACACAATACAGCTTTTGACAGACACTTTCTCATGGCCCATTCGAAATATCAATCTATATTGGGACGCCAAATAATAATAGACGATTAACTTCACTGTGATTTACATAATTACTTCATCACTCCGCACTAATCACTTTTTGACCGTCAGAGCCGTAACCTCTACTTCCGAATCAAATTTAACTTGCGACTAAACAGGAATAGAAACGACTAATCATTTGATCATGAACACGCGGATTTGACGGACAATACCTCCGGCTCGAATAACCAGAGACTACTAAAATCGACACGGCCAAGTGACGGGCACCGCTTTGATTCCATACAACTTCAGCTATCAGAGAGGGGTCGACCTTGGTTTTAGTTGCACGGATACAAAGTCAGGACATATTCGACTACATTAAACTCATAGTATACTCAACAGGTTATGTTTAAAAAAAAAAATCTCCGTCAATTTTCGACGGCGAAGTTTCAAATGCCTAATAGTATCGTAAAAAATATCAATAAGTTTATTTTTGTAGCAATGGACTATAGCGTATGGCATCATCAATAGTCAACGTGGTCGATTTCACTTTCGTGTATCGCGGTACCCGCTTATGATTGCTGATACAGAGTTTTGGCACGAAAAAACAAGTTTAAAACCATCCGTGGACGAAACACGTACCTACATACGCTATCACTATTTTTTTTTTACCTGTAAACGAGGATATCAAACACAAAAAACTTAGAGATATTATCTAGATTATTAATTTATAAATATTATTTTATAAGAGATTCAATTTATGAGGCGGGTTTGGTACAACCGTCACAGAAACCATTTATTGGATAACCAACACCTCTGCAATGGGTCACCTCAAGTGGTTCGGTACGTTTGGTGATTTAGCAGGGGTGCCCGGGTTCATGGGGGTGAGGTGTGTTCAGGATGCGCCAACCCTGAAGAGTCCGGAGACCCTTAGCCCTCTCTAGACCCATCGCCTTGCGCCGCAGTGGGAGGGATATGTGCACGTGTCCGTCACTCCTCGACAAACCATTCTCTAGATTCCTTACCCACCCCTCATACCTTTTTCCTTCTTAGAACTTCTTATTTCTTTCCTTAAAAAATACCCTCCACACAGCATTACTAAAAATGACATAGGCAATGTGGTGTTAATTTAAAAAATATATATTATTCATAGTTTTGCGTTTTCTGGGTCGCTTAGCCACGTGTCCTTCTTTCCAATGGTGAAAACTTCTCAAAATTAACATTGTTAGAATGGATGCTTCTGGGAGAGCAATTATTAATATATATATATATATATATATATATATATATATATATATATATATATATATATATATATATATATATATATATATATATATATTATTTTTGTTTTAATCAATGTACACTTAAGTTAATAAAGCGAAATATGTATTTCTTTTAACTTAATAAATAGCTAAAAAAAAATGCGTTCTATCATTTTATCATTAAGAAGCTTTGTTTTAACGGGTCGATTTTTTAACCCTTCAAATTACTGTACAAAATTTAGTAGGCTTTCTATTGAAGTCAGTTCTAAGAACCGAATGAAAAATATTATCATAATAATTTGACAGTGTTTGCGTAAACATTGCGCGATATTAATATTTTCCGGCTTTTCTATTTACTTCCATTAGATTACGGCGGCACTATTGAAGACATATATTTGATAAACAAATCAATAATTCTACGAACGAGATTAATAAAACTATGATTAAAATAACACCTACTCGAATTCGTTTATTATAAAAGTATCAAATTAAACAATAATGAATACATTGTTGCCCACTGGCCTTGCTCAAACTTATTATCATAGTATCGAAGAAAAATTCACCACATTAGCTTACACAACAATATGCGCAAAATGTTAAGAGAATTTTTAATTAAAAGATTTATAAATTACCAGACAAACGTTCGGATTTGTAAATGCTTTTCGTAATCAACTTTTCGTACGCGTATTAAAGTTTGCATTGTTAAAAAAACTTATTACTGGGGAAATGGAAAATTGAGAAAAGCTTTTAAGAATAATGCGGTATCTCACAGGGAGTTAAGAATATTAAAAGAGAAGCAAATAAGAGTGAATTTAGGTAAGAGGCAGAGAAAAAATAACTAACTAACCATCACGCCGTTTCCCCGTAGGGTTAGGCAGAGAAGACGGACCGCCAAACAACTCGGTTTTGGCACACACTTCTTGCCTCATTTACATTCATACATCGTCTCATACCTACTCTTCTATTATTCTGACTCTTGACATGGCCCGACTCAAATATCTGATTCACATGATCGTGCCATGTCTTCCTCGGGCGTCCCCGACTTCTGCTACCATTCACATTTGCATCATATATTCTACTTACACTCCTTTCCTCGTTCATTCGCTTTACATGCCTAAACCATCTAAGCATCCCTTTCTTAATCTTACTCATTATGCTTACATCAGCCTTGCATTCTTTGCGGATCTCAACATTTCTCACACGATCATAAATGATTTTACAAACATACGCCTCAGGAATCTAATTTCTGCAGCATTCAGTCTACTTCCATCCATTCTCTGCCAGTTCCATGCATCACTTCCGTACATCATGGTAGGTACCAGAACTCCATTGTGGACTGCTAGCTTCGCTTCTTTGGACATTTTTTTGCAATCGCCAACTGCGTTCAGACCTCCATTAATGGTGTTATGACATTTATCCTTCTTTCAATATCTCTGTCAGCCTTCCCATCTCTCGTAAACATACTTCCCAAATACACAAACTCATCCACCTGCTCCAAGTATTCCTCATTCACAATAATATTGCACACTGTTTTCGTACCCTATCTTTCAAACACCATAACTTTAGACTTACTTGCATTCATCATTAACTCATTCTTCATACATATTTCGTTCACCCTAGACACGAGAGACTGTAGATCTTCCATACTGTTGGAAATCAGCATACAACAGGCAACATACTTTCAGATTGCTCAAATTCACCAATTCCACCTATTTCTATTATTGCTTACAATTACAAAAATAAGGTTTGGAAAATGCGTTCGTTAATTTAGAGATAAATTTATATGGTTAAAGAATTTACTTATTATTTAGTTGTGGTTGACATATTCAAATCTATAGCTCAAAAAGATTGTTGGACTTTAGCTGTGGAAAATGTAATGAAGGTTTTAATTGTGTTCATGCACGGAGAAAACGGACTTTAACAAAAAAATTGACAGATTTTCTAATAATCAGTAAAACACGAATGTGTTAGGCGATGTGGGAACACATGTAATTTTTTTTTTAATATTTTCGCATCTTGTCATTATATAAAAACACGATAAACGCAACTGCAAGAACACGTGTTCCGGTATATTATGAAGTACGAATAGTTTATTAGAAAATGCCTTGCATGAAATTTTAACAGTATTAATCTGCAATATTCATTTTTCTCCGTGTGGCTATCCCTTTATGTAGTCTGAGGATCTCCATATAAAATCATGTTTTATCAACCCCTGCCTCAAAAAATGTATTAAGCAAAAATATACTAGTCTGAAGATGAACGTGATTGTTTGAAACCGGTTGAGTCTACATAATATTATAATAAGTGGATTACCTTAAGTTTTAAATTGCTTTCATTATATTCAATAAATAACTGTTTGTTTGTTTGGTATAAAATATACAGTAACCAGCATATAATAGGAATTTATTGAAATTTGATTAATGTTTACAAAGACATGCACAATGCAACTTATTTATAACCTTGCCAAGAGGAAACTATACGATACATCCGTCTTCCGCGTGTAGATATTGGCAGAAATAAAACAAGTTTGGATGCCCACTGGGCGAAAAAAGTACAAACACGTAATAAAAATCAGGAACAAATTATTACTTATTTGAACAAAAACAAAATTACTAAGGACGGGTTGTTTCAAAGAATTTGAACAATTTATCAACTTTCAAAGTATATTTCCAATATATGTGAAGGTTATATTCAAGTTCTGTTATTATATCAGTATTAGGCAGTTGTTTCACAACACTGAAATAAGATTAGAACCTTCACAGAACGTCAAATCAACATTGAAATTTGATTAATTGTTCAAATTCTGTTAAACAAACCCGTTCTAAAAATAAATTGTATAAAGCAAACACAATATCCAAAAAAAAGTTAAATAAAAAGTTCCCTTGCATTAAATATTATTGACGAAGTAAAAAATACAAGGCATTACATGAATGATTTTGATATATTAAATACATACACAAAACGCTTCAATATTAATTTATTTTGATGTGCAATAGATGCCGATTAAACCTTGACTGTTTAAACGGACAAGTGACATAACCTTAATTATAATAATTAGTTGACGGGGTTTACCGGAGTTCCTACGTGCGAGGTAAGAAAAAAAACTATAGTAGGAGCCAAATATGCTTTTGAAGAGGACCTTTGAGGTTCTTGTTGTAATTGTATAGGAAGTGAAACGTTGAGCTTGCCATGCCTTTCTAATCAAAGCTTGCCCGAGGACAACCCACTGCCACTCTTAATTACTCTCCATTATAACTTGTTTAATCCTAGACTAATAAGTTTATTATTATTATTTTGCATATCATTAGTCTGATAGGTGGGCATACAAAGTAAACAAACCTTTGCCGTCATCCGGTTATAATAATGTGTAGATTGTAACTCAGCAGCCAATAAAACTATAAATATTCATACAGCTTGAAGAGAATCAACAAAATCCAACATGAAGGTTTCACTTTGACTAATAAGATTTAACGTATATGGGGAGTGAAAAAACTGACTTAAAAAATAAAATAAAAACACACACATGGGGCTATTTCAAAACCTCACAGTAAGCTGTTTTGTTAACGCTACTCGTAGAGTAAAGTTTAAATAGCTTGAATTACTCTAACCTTAGTTGAGGATTTGATGGGTTTTGGTAAAGCCAACATTTACGCTGAATAAAATAAAATCAGATCTATCACTCTCGTCGAACTTCTTGGAGAGACATTGAAAGAGGAGAAGGAACGTGACTTCTGCTTCACTCTGGGACCCCGCCGTGGTTGCTTGGATTATTATGGTTGTGTAGTGGCTGTCGACGCTTTCGGGTGCAAAAAACAGGTGGTGCGAGAACGTCTATTTAAACCCTCGCGTTTGGGTCCCCTTCGGCGGTCTTGCCCAGACTTGACAAGGCATACTTTGAGGAGGCGTTACGAAACAAAACTATTTAGGGCTGATAGAAGAATCATTGAAACCCTGGTCACGTCCATTGTCATAACCTCTGTGAAAACGCAACGCCTGAAACGGTATGCAAATCGAGGGACCGTTATGTCTCGCCGACACGTCATGACGCGGAACCTTCGCTCTGGGGTCACGGGCTCGACACCTGGCCAAATATCCGAGTCCTACGATGCACTTTCTACCTTCGCTCTTTCTTGTCAAGAAAGTGGAAAGGAACATCACAATGAAAATAGAACGAGAAAATAAGAACACCAACAAGATCGAGATTAAAAATGAATTAGAAACTATGCAGCTTTCAGCGATGGCACCGTTTACAGTTAATTGCTAAATTATTATTGTTCTTCCGTAGAGAATTAATATACCTACCTATCTACGACGATTCGGAAATATCGTGTCTCACTCGCTGTCTCATCGACTCTATTGAATTTTAATAAAAGGTTTAGAAGAGAATGGTATAATTTAACTATATGACAAGAGAGAGACCCTATAAATATTGAGAGAGGGTATTTCTTTTGTCTCGTACGGGGTTATCATACTCAAGCAGTCCTCGTTTTTGGTTATCGAGGACAAAAAATTTCCGGGAATAATAAAATGGTTTCAAATTGTAAAGCGTGAGTACTTAAAAAATATTATATTTTTATTTAATGAAAAGTTTCCAGGCAAAGACATTAAATTCAAATTGTACACAGATAAAAAGCACGTTTCATAATGTCAAGTGAATAGATTTTTTTTAAATATGGAATATCTCAAGCTAGATTTAGTAAAATGAGAAAATTATGTATGAAATTCAAATGGATGCTCAAAGCTAAGGCTTATTTTTATTACTTATTTCAACATTTCAGGGTCGTATTTTCTCATTAAGAACAGAATAAAACTATCCTTGAAGGAGCTGAAATATTATAATTTAACGTACAGAAAGTCATTACACCGACCTTAAAAATAATTTGCTAGACAAATAATAATGTCAGTGCTCCTTTGTTAAACAGATAAGACTTTGTTCAAAACCCATACACAGAGGTGATATTAAAATACCATCAGCCGAGGATATTTAATAACAATGACCTTAGCTATATAGGACAGTGGAGAATAGAGCTCGTAAAGAATCAGCGTCTACCTGGTACCTGGTCTGATGATTTCGAAACATCAATACAACACATCAGTCGTGTGTTGTAAATGACATCATGACGAGCGTTGAAGAAATTCGAAAGCATTCAAGGATATGACTAACAGGGCACATGTTGAAAAGTGGTTCGTTGATCTTTGAACAAACCAACAAACCTCTCCTGTCACGTGCTTTAATCCGACAGATTAGAAATTCATTAATCATAGGCTAAGCTCAGATTAATAAATACGATTTATTATTATCATCGAGAGTGCAAGTAAAATAACGGTTTGGATTAGAATAAATATTATTTCCTATTGAGCAATTTCACATAAAATAATGATACTATTATTCAACATCAATCAAAAACAAGAAGAAATCATGAGATTAAACAACACAGGTAATCTGTGAAAGCAAAAAAATAAAACAAAACGAGTTCTTGTTGATGGCGTAAACTGAACTATCAAAACTCTTGAACGGTGAGCTACTCGTGATTTGCAAGTTTATTAGATCGTCAATATCTTAGTCGACGCAACTGCTTGTAATACAATTTAATCATGAGCCCCAGAACTGTAAATTATACCTACAGTAAATATAAAGGAAGTGTTTGTTCCATATCATTCAATTTTATTTATCAAACTTTTTAACATATTACAATTTACTAGAGTTCTATCGACTACCATACTGTATTCTTAAATAATAAGAAAGGGTGTTGAAACTACTTGTAATTATCGGTATTTCACAGATATTCTGTTTTTTATCCAACCCTAAATTCTACAATCTGCCTCTTTCCGAAAAATAAACTGTAATATCTTGCAGGAGATGGGTTTATTATCAGATTTTTTAAATAATTCCGGATAAGTTCAAAATTTAGAAATATAATTTAGAAAATGTTCACAGCGTTCTTAAAAGAGGTAGGTATTACATAAGAGTAGTTCAAAGAATACATAGGTAATACATAGATAAATAAAATAGGTAGGTATTATATACGAGTAGTTGAAAGAATACTTAAAATAGGTAGGTATTACATAAGAGTAGTTGAAAAAATACTTAAAATAGGTAGCTATTACATAAGAGTAATTGAAAGAATACTTAAAATAGGTAGGTATTACATAGGAGTAGTTGAAAGAATACTATGGGATATAATTTGGTTACATTTTCATTGTGTTCATAAAGTAGTAGGTAAAGTGTATGGGATGTAACACTTAAGTGGAGCAAACATTGGATTAACAAGTAGCAAAGCGAACTGTGCCATTCGCATTTGCCGAGAGAAACGGATTTACAATACCGTTGGTTTCATTTCATTACAAACAGAGTAAGTTGTTGGTCGGTGTGTAAACACTGTAAACTGTATAGTGTATAGTGTTCACATTCGATCGTGTTTTAACGCTTACCCAAATGCTAATATAAATAATAGTATGAATCGTGAATCGATACTGCCTGCGCAGCCTTTTGTCAAGTAGCTAGCGATGGAAAATGAAGGGTATTTAAGTAATGTACCGCTAGGATTTGCATTTTCACGAAATCATTCTAAATTTAGTGCCGCTGAAATGAATAACTTGGTCGGGGATCACAGTCATTAGCGATCTTTAACATGCCACGACAAAAGTGTATGTAAAAGCCATTAAAATGACGGAAACAAAAAAAGGCGTTAGCGAAGAATTCAGCAAAATCTTAATGAATATTTCTGTAACAGTAACCTCTGAGGCAATGTAGGTCAATGCATAGGTTTTCAGATGACTAAGTCGTTTCCATCATGAACTGTGGAGCTTTAAATATACATTCAATTGTTGAAAAAACTTATATATTTTTTGTTTCATAATATATATACCTATATATATATATTTTTTTTTTGCATTAGCTATGTCAGTTTTGGGGATGCTGTGTGGAGGGTCTTTTTAGGAAAATGAAGGAGAGGAAGTTTTGGGAGACAATATAAATTTTGGACTGATAGTCGGATGGTAATTCGGAACACAATGAAAAAATGGTTTTATCCTTCTGGGGCACTTTCCTATCGGAGGTTGGCTATCATCAGAGAAATATCTACCCTATAGAGTACAGGCCAGAGCACCCCAACGGAACTGCACTCGTACCAGTCACGTAGATTTTGAAGGCATGAAGTAAGATGTCTTTCTCTACTATCAACGTCTTCCATCAATTTTCCCCCAGATAAAATACAACATACCTACAAGACTTTTAATTCAGGATGCAGACGGGTACCTAGTGAAGCTAATAATAATATAATGCATCATCTAAATTAAAAATAGAAGTAAAGCTACTGTTAGTTTTTGAAGAACATAATTCTTGTAAAGGAGCGCTTCCACTAAAAGCTTTCCACAGTTATTAATAATTCTCAGATCTCTTATTTACGTTCATGCCAAAATGCACTTTTGCATAATTCAGATATGGCGTGTCTGAAGCACATTTGGTTGATAAATGGTTCATTGGTCTTTGTTAAATGTTCGGTTGTCACTCCTGGGACTCGATTCTCGACGAAGTCATTCCACTCTAACGAGTGGTTCGACCCACTCGTTGTGATTGAGGAATGACTTTTGATGTTTGGCGTATAAGTATGTTCCGTCGACGAGACTCGAAAATAATAGTTTCGACCAATGTATGTAAGTTCGACGGCGATTGCGAGCGGCCTGGATTGGAGAATCGATACCCTGGACGTATTTCAACGGTATTCTGGAATCTTCACGGAATGAATATAGAACAAAGCGTGGAAAATAGCGCATTGCAGCATTGAGAATAGGTCAGTTGTGTCGTGCAGTTAGCAAACTAAATATTATTTTTATTAGTATGTTAATTGAAACGTCCTTTCTTCGCCGCATGATATTCATAGATCAAAAGCAGTTTTATAACATTTTTTCGCAACCACGAACGAGTTGATTGGTAGAAATTGCCGCCAGGTATAAAGCCAGCTAATATGTATTACTAAGTACAATACATATGTAATAAAGTGTTTATAAACACTTTTTTATAACAGCACGGAACAATGCGATTTTTTTCTTTTTACTATAAACCGGATAAAAGCTAGACAGCTCATGATGGAAGTGATGTTGCGAACTGAATAGTTGGGTGTAACTAAGAATTCTGGACAGAATTTTTAAGATTCATACCCCATGACGTAATGTCTGCAGAGACAGACATAGATTTTCTGCTCTATATAAAAAAGGTATAACCCATCGCAAGTCGCGCAGATATAAATAACATCGTCGTCAGCGTTTGAAGGGTTAATAGATTCATGTATCTACTTGCACGTGCTTGTAGAGGATATTTTTAATGAAAGGTAAATGACGCGCTCCATTAACCCAGCGAGCCGTGAGTAATTGCCATCATGACATTAGTTCGTTGTGGAATATAGTCCGGCCCCAAGAGTCACTAGTCGCTAGTACTCTGAGACTAGTCTGCAGTAGTTACTAGTTACCTACCAGCGGCGGGTTTCTACCGTATAATCAGGTAACTTGGATAATTCCCATTTGATCTAACTGCCAATTTGTGTGATGCTCCAACTTGTCACGCTAAAGGAAAAATAGGTTGGGAACTTGACTGTTATACTTTTAGTTATTTATGTGAGCAACACACTTGAGTTCCAAGCCCCAACTGTCCGGAGCCAGTGGGACTATGGCATCCCCAATTGAGGTTGGGAGGCAGAATAAAGTGCGGAAGAGAAGGAGATAGGTAATCTGCATGCTAATAATTCACCAAAAAATGTTTCATAAAAAGCAGGCGCCAAATATAAAAGAAAAAACGGACTGTATCGAGACTTTCGCATTGTGCAATGTGCAATGTGCATGCCTTTTTTAACCAAACGTAACCCAAAAGTGTTCCTCCTTTTTTAATTTCTGACTGTCCGTCGTGTGCTTGGCGGTCCATCCTCTCTGCCTATCCCTGAGGAAGACGGCGTGATAGTTAGTCGTTATTTAAAAGCATAGATACTAAACTTCTTATTCAGTGAGGTGAAGGTGGGCGTAGTTATTCCCTTCACGATTACTCACAAATAACAATAACTAATGCTAACGACCTATCATTAGTTATTGTAATTGGATATCCAATTATTTGAATAATATATTACTAATTGAAAGCCTGTCAGTGACTATGAACAAATCATGAAATTTACTCATGTAACAAAACTTTGTAAGTTGTAACACAAAATACTATAATCTAGTATAATCTAATAAAATTTATAATAATACTAGCGTTCGAACGATCAATAATTCAAGAAAATTAAATACACGTTTGATTAGGAGAGTAAGTAGATTGTTCATAGTATATGTATATTGCATAAAATATCGTGGCAGATCGAACAAAGCAAAATTAATATTCCCCTTGCAAATGGGAATTGGAGGCATAACTTTTTAAAATCATTTTTATACTTTCCATTACATTATTTTTACGTTTTGTTTATAAGTTTCCATTAATACAAGATTACTAGAAGTCGTATTTTCAAAAAATTCTAGAACTAAGTAGAATAATACGGAGGTTTAGGATCACAGGGGCCTATCTACAAAAACATAGTTTTTAGATAAACGCAAATAAAGATTGGAATGCTCATATGCCCAACTGTATCTCTTAAACGGCTCTATGTACGAGATAGAGCTTCGCGTTACTAATCAATATTACCATGGCATTACCGAGCTTAACTCAAAACACCAGTTTTTGTAGTTAGGCCTCTGTGATCTTAAGCCCCCGAATATATATGTACTCCTGGGATAGTAATTTGGATTCTTCCCATCTTCAATTTTTTACTTAATAAATACAATATATTGTTGCACTTCTTTAGTTATAAAAAATCCTTTTAATAGTAATATAATTTTATAAACTATTCCCACGTTAAAGCCCCTAAAAATGATGTTAAAAATAAATAAATATGGTTAAGAAATGCTAACGGATTCTTCACCAGAAATGTTAAACTCGATTTTTTTCAATGTTGGTCCAAATTTATGTAAAAACTTTATATTTTCAAAAAATATCTTTACTATGCAAGCTATTTAATACACCTCAAAATTAATCTTAGATGTTTAAAATTAAATCAGTCTTTGTTTAAATGAATGTAGAAATGGAACATGGTAAAACACAATTCGTTTTGATCTAAATAATTAACTAAAAATATATTCACGTTCTACAGTTGTATTTAACTGACTAAATAAATTAAATTAATAAATTTGCATGTTAAAAATATATAACTTTGCAATATTCTACAATACGTAACTACGAAAAACCAATCAAAATCGTGGGACATGATAAAGACGCAATGTACAAACTTCGGCGAAAATCCCGATATATAATCTGAGGTAGGCATAATTTTCGAAGAATTTAAATAGTATAATAAAATCTCTGTTAAAATGTTGCGTAATAATTGGGAATATCATTTTCATAACTTACTAGACTTAGGCCGTCGTCACATGGGTCGGCAAGAAATCGACATAAACCGAGTGCTGTAGCGCAGTCTTTCGAGGGACTTTTCTGCGCAGGGTCTTACACTCGGTTTATGACGATTCCTTACCGATCCATGGGACGACGGCCTTACTGTATCTACTGCCGGAAGGAAAGAGGCATAACGTCATAAAATCTAGTGTAATTATAAAACACCATAATATGCTCTTCGGGCTTTTAATAAATAAACAATACACATATTTAACAGAAAATAATAAAAATAAAATAAAAAATTAGCACTTTAATTAGATATAAAATGTAATAGGTACATTAAAAGCAAATAATAAGCCGGTAGAAAAATAACAACTATAATCTGTGTACTCCTATTAACATTGTACCTATCAACTCCCACCTATCTATTGTAAATTACTCCCGTCCTACAATGAGTTTAGTCATTTAGTAACTCATACTCTAGCAAGAAATAAAAATATAAAAATAAATAAATAAAATAAAAACCTCTTTATTTTAAATCGCTGAAATAAATGTAATAGGTAACCTACTGGCGCCCTTGAGGTGATTTTTCACAAAAACGGCGCTATACAAATTATCCAATTATTATTATTATTATTATTATTACACATTTACAACAACAACAAAATGCAGAATAAAAAAATGAAGAAAATAGTTCAACATACCTGTTAAAAAAATTACCTTAATATACCCATCACAAGACCCATTAAAAACGGGAACGTTAACGAGCACCATGTCGAACAAATTGGCAATAATTTGCTTATTGAAGCCGCACACAACGCGGTGTTTTGAGTCAAACGAACACGAAGCACAGCATAGCACGTGACAATGCCACAGTTTACAGTCTAACATTAGTATATATGTATTATAAAAACATCCACTAAGAGGTGCGGTAATTTAATTAGCCACTACTTCCAAACAATACGCGTTGCACAAGCAGACGGATCACATGTGAAGGCGTGAGGCAACTGGCCGACATAAGCGCTCATGAACAATAAATAATTATTCTTAGTTGCCGCAGTCCATACAGGTTGGGAGGAGCAGTGACTCAGCATGCAGCATGCAAAATAATCACTTCATTTTTGTTGCGACTTATTTAAAACAATTATGTGAATATCGCACAAGAGTCCCAACTACTCACAACCAACTGGAGCCAGTGAGACTGTAGGATCCCTAATAGGGTATTATAATCAATGTTTTTATTCTGGAAAATATCTAGAAAAAAAATACGATAGTTAAGGCATTTTTATTTTATTTTTATGTTTAATATAAAAATACTAAGGTGAAGAATTTAAAATGTGCCATTTTCGATTTGCCGCCAAAACGACATGTTCGTTTTAATTCAACAATTCGGTGCGTTGACGTCACGCCAGGCAACGTTGGTGACAGCCGTCTACCAGCCAGGGGCGGTTTCTACGTCATAATGACGTTGTTGCCAGTTGGAACCGTTTCGGAATGTGCGGTTTTAGATTGTTTTTTAAATCAATAATTTTGAATGAAAATATTAACATGATATATTTTTGGCACGATAATTGTAATCAGAAAAATAAACTTTAAAACGCATTTTTAAAGGTATCCGTAGTTTATGAAAATACCCCATTGGGGTATGTTGTGAGGTTGAATTGAAGGTATAGGTGAGAGGAAAGAGATGAGGAAGAGGAAGGTGGGGAAGTACCTGGCTATGCAAATCTGATCGCCCAACACGGCTGAATACTGATACTGAGAGAATCTTCCACTCCGGATAGTGCCGCAAATATACTTTATATTATTTTTAAATTAATATTGTGAAATAACACAAATTAATCAAATAAAATTTACTATGTGACCTCCGGATTGCTAGACGAGAGCCTTACCTCGAGACCACAGAGGCATACATTCATCACAAATAATAATAATTGGGCCATTTTTTGTAAAATAAACTCAAGGGCATTTTACAATGAACAACACAATAAAAACCTCCATTAAACAAATTTTACTTCTCGCGCACGTGTGTACAATGAACAACCGTAAAGAGAAAAAACACAATTTTATGATGTCAAAGTAAAACAAAAATGTATTTGTCATGTGCTTGGTGCAGATGGTGCATACAAATTTGAAAGTTTAATATAAACTTAAAAGTAGCCAAAATTCGGGTAAATTTTTTATAACTACTAAGAACTTAAAATAAAGTAAATTATCTTTGCTATGGATTTACTATCAGTAACGTAACGATTGTCAACTTATAAACTATTATTTGACAATGACGAGACGAGATGACGAGATTAGATGAGGACTTATAAATTCCAAACTAAAACTTACAACCCATCGCTCAACAATATGTGTAGGTATTAACTACTTATGCACGGAAGTTGATTTTAAGAAGTGTAAATATTGTAATGTTACACAAACAGTAGGTAGGTACCTACTAATAATCTAGAAGGCCATAACATGTAAGCTATATTAACTAAACATACATATAACGAAATATCCATCATTTACATGCGTGTGGGATGAAAATGAAGAAAATATAGTTACTCGTTGTATTGTTTTGAATATTTGTGAGAAAGCAAACACTAACAGATATCTCTACAACATCTGCTGGTGTTAGGATATCTTTTGTTAGCAGCTCAGGGAAAGCCTCCACAAATCAAACCATTTACAATTAAGTACATATTACACATATATACATGTAAGTTCCATTGCATATATTATCTAAACTTAATAAAAAAACACAAATTCTATGTAACCTAAAAACTTGAAGGGTGAAAATTTATACAACTTTTGGTGTCCGCAATTATTTATCATCCTCCAATTTAATTCCCATTTTGAACTATGGAGCTTTGAAATATCAATCACAAAGTAGCCCAAGACACCAAATTGCTGGTTCCGTATGTTCACGCAAATCAAAAAAGTTTACATTAAAAAACGAGTGGCACTTGAGACATTTCACATAATTACAAAACGCTCTGTGTGAATATGTAGGATGATCATGATTATCGATACGGTTCAACTGAGATAAGAAACCAACACCAAAAAACATTCAAAGGCAAGAAATTAGAAAGCGGATCGGGTTCCTTGGTTAACTTTACAATGAGGACTTGCACTATCTAAGCCGATCTGACCCGGAACGCCATTAATTTATAAACTCAGTAATCACCATTGCTGTGAGTGCTTACCAATTATAACGAATTAACACTATTTCACTGGTTCACTAGTTAGGAGAAATCCCTCTAGGATTGTGATTGTGTCTATAAGCAAATATCAATTAACATAGTAAATAAAGTGGCCGAAAAACTCAAAGTGAAAACTGACACAAAGGCAGACAGACGTTTTTGCATGAAAGTTGGCGTGGCACAAATATTATATTATCATTACTAGCCAATTATAATAAACTCGTTGAAAGTTGAGAAAAAATACTACGATTTTAATGAGAATTAACAGCTGTGCGTGCTGCCACAAAAAAAACGTTATTAAAAAAATAAAATTTGTATTGTTTATTAAAAAGAAGTCCAATACGCATTTTTATGTTATTAGTTATTACGAAATACTCTTCGCAAGGCAAACAGCAGAGGAATCGTACGTGTACGAGTACATATATCGTTATATTATACTTTTATGCAGTAAACTACTATCATCAGGTCTAAAATGTAACTAGACAAGCTTAAGATAATGCCATATGTATTCCATCAAAACCTTGTTCAGAAATTATCTTCCTGGTGAAGGTTTTTGCACAATTTATCATTGCTATAAATATAATATATTCAAGTGTTGTTAGTTTGTAGGTACCTAACATTATTTTCTTTCATTTCGTGTTATATGCTTTTGGATAATAGACTAATAACAAATGTAATAAATAAACCAGGGGGTAAGTTTCCAAGGTTCTAAAGGTTCAAAAAAAGGAATGCGTGAAATAACAAAAGAAAATGATTAATATGACAATAGTGAAAAACACTTTGACCGTTCATCGAATACGTGAATTAAGTTTTTATGCTAACGGAACATAAAACATACAATAATTATAAAAATGCAGTTATTGTGTAAAACACCTGTGTAAAGAAAATAAACTAGGCTTTGCATTTACTTTTGCATTATTTGTTTTGCTTGGCAAGGCTGAATATAAAACAACATTGAAGCCTTCAATAGATATACTACAGACATTGTTTTAATTATAATTATTTTTGATAAATGATGATGCATTATGTATATATCTTCTCATTTGGAATGCATGTAAAGCCAGGTTCCCACCTATTCTGAAGATGGCTTAGAGTTACATTATCATATCTCCAATTTTGGCCGAAAATGAGTTTAGTACTGAAATGTACCAACGATAGCCAATATTGCATCTCCTAAACCTAGCGTCCCAAAGATATAAACATATTAAAAATATTTGTAAATCCTCATAGAAATGTTTTTTGACATCATATTTATTTTTATTTTTTGGAATGACTTACTGAGTAAACACCTCAAAAAGTACTATTTAATTATTGAAGACAATATTAGCGATTCTTAAACGAAAATTGGGTTCAAGTCCTAGATGTGACCGTATCCCTGATTTTTCTGTTTCAAATTTTCGTCTAAGAATCGCTAATATTGTCTTCAATAATTAAATCATATTTATCTTTACCAAAATACTGTATTTACATGAGGTACAGATACTGTAATGTGTAACTAAAAACATGTTAAATCAAAAAACTCATAGAAGGCCTGTTCTCCGTGATCTATTTCATAGATTCTATGAAACAAATCATAGAAGGGGATCCCAGCTTTATTTATGGTAAAATAAACAAATATCAATGACCTTTACAATAAATATTCTTTAAGAAACACAACTTATGCTTACTTATCTCCATCAGGCGATTAAAGAGAATTATTGATGAGTAAGCCCGTTATAATCCGTTAATTCCTTATCTCAATATTGAATAAATATTCGAATCAAGTACCTATCTACCTGTTATAATAAGTATCGATTTCCCGTTCAATATCAGTAAAAATAATAAACAAAACATTTAATCAGGCCGGTGTAGTGTGCCGTTATTCATGAAAGCGAAATTATTATAGAAATGATAAGAGAGGTAAATTAAAATACATCAACGAGCGGCTTATCATTTGAATATTCAATTAAGCGTTCATTATTTACAGCCCCATTGCGTGCCGTTCAAATTCATTGAGCGACGGAAAGTGGCGGTGCAATGTTTGGGGCGGGGTAGGTCGGGGCGAGTATGGGCAAAGGTCGAGGTCACAGGAGAGGGAGGCGGGGCGAGGAGGGCAAGGGGGGCGGAGGGGCGGGAGGTAGGAGTGACCCCATGCGAGGGGTATCTAGCCCCGCAGCGGGGGGTTTCATGCTGTTCATTGCGACGGAATGCTTTACATTTACCTACCATACACGACAACATCACAGATCTAAATTTAAATTTAACATTTCATGTGGTACAATGTTTGATAGGTTTTTAAATTTTATTTACTATGATTTGTGTTGACATAATCATATTTCATAATGTTTTGGCTTTATCTAAATGACTGGTAAAATATACAAACCTGATCATAAATATGTACAACGAGATGACTGACTTATTAATATACAATGATAAGATAGTATCAAAAACGCACTTGTGAAACCTTGCAAAAAAATACACCCGAATATCAACCGCTATGCACTCGCACACATCAATAATAATAATAACACTATAATAAATTATTTTTAATGAATTTATAATGAATTATTTTCCCATTTGATCTCTGGTGAGTTGACGTCTTGATCTTGTATTGTTTTGTATTTATTATGCTTATATAATGCACTTGCATAATGAGGATTGACTAGATGATCATTTGTGGAAAAGGGTGTGGAAGAGTTATTAGAGACCCGGACATAAAGTCGAAATAATGGAGATAGAAATCGACAGAAATTTTCGAGACTTTTTGATTGTTTATTATTTTAGGCATTGTAAGAATACGATAAGTTTTCAGAAAACAATTCAAAATCGAGATTCCCGGGTGCCTTTGAACTTGTAATAAACAATAATTGTCTAAAATCTAATTTATACAATCGATTAAAATCTGAATCTAATAAATTAGTGAGCGCTATTGAAATCAAATCAGTACAGAAGAAATGATTTTCTGTTAAAAATCATCTTACTGGCATATTAAAAATGCATTTTTTGTCCCTGTCTTTCAAATGCGCCACAATGACTTGACGTTAGTGGTTCTACCATTGCGTATTATTTAAAAAAAGATTAAAAACTTGGCAAAAACAACAACGAGAAACAACCCCGAAAGGTAGATGATAGATAAACTACAATCTTTTCAGTGAGAATCTATTTTTTTTTCAAAGCTAATTTACACCCTATTCGCATTGGGAGTCGAAATGGTTCCGGTTTCTTTTTTCGGCCAGAGAGAAGGCACTTTTTTATGATAGTGAGAATTTTGTTCACGTCCAGTATGAACAGTACATTGAGAGTGATTTTACTATCGAGAAACGGCGAGCTGTGACCCTTTTTCCGATTTTCAAGAGGTATTTTGAGGAAATTGGTAGTATTAGGGAAAACGCTCAAAAATGTAATACGCATCTGAAAAAATATTTATTTTCACATCTACTTACAAGAATTTTTTGTGTGCTTGAAAATCGCGAATATTTGAAGAAAAATTACGACACGCCACTGCTCCCTCCAGGGGAAAACGAATAACCTCTATCTAGGACATCTGGGTTATAACCAAAACTGGCATTTTGTAGAGTCGTGGCTCGCATCTAAGACAAAGACACCGACGATTCGGAGTGAATATAAAACAAAGCGGCAGGATTTGCCCCACATGTCATTTCCCGCCCTGCCCGCTGATGCGTGCCCCCACCACCGCATTGCCCCACCGCCCAAACAGAGCAGCCAGCCAGAGAATGCTGATAGATAAACTTACCCCGAATTTGAGCAATGTGACACAGTTTTGACAGAACATGTGGCGCCGGAATCGTGAGAGGAAGTTAAATGAGCTTATTTCCGACCCGCTATCATGTTACATTAAAAAATTATATCGATTGGCGTGAGAAAGTCTGTGCCGTGAGGCCCATACAATATTGAAGACAGGAACGGTAAATTACAGTCTTCCTGGCGAACATGCCTGAAATACGAAATCCTCAAAGTGATCATTTTGTTTCACATTAGGATCAGTACCATTCGTCTATCCAAGGAATACATATTTCATAAAAGGGTTGTTAGGTAAGTGTATGATATAAAGAAACTGATAGAGATACACAATACAGGCTAATTTCGAAAAATTATACAATAGAGTAATAGGTTCAGAATTTATACTCATTGGGAGAAAGAAGTACAGACCACCTGGCGGATATTGGATACAACAATAATTATTCAAAACATAAAGGCCATCTCAACTCAAGCACGAAAAAGAGAATTCGCATCCACCCTGGACCAGACGATAAAGTTTAACATCCAATTACGCGTGACCACTCAAACTTTCCTATCGTAACAACTTGGGGGAGACATTATTAACTAGTTTTGTGAAAGAAGGTAGGTACCTTTTCTCAGATGTTATATCTATATCATGCTGTTTAAAGTGTTCCTAATAATTCCTCGTTTTTAGTATTCTTTAAGTACTGACACATTTCTAAAGTTTTCAACCTTAATACCGTTGCAGAATTCAGTATTCAATCTTCCATTACGAACAAAGCATAGAATGAATATACCAATTCAGCATTCGATAACAAACCGATACATAACCGCTGAAATAATTGCAACGATTATTACTTACATTGTTTTTATTACAAAGTACTGCGGTTGTTGTGAACGTAACCCGTTTACCGGTAAAATAAATAATTGGTATGAATTAATGGCTCGTTGTTGCATGGGTGTTCTAGTTCCTCCAGTAACACCGTTACACTCGCGTTCGTGCGAGAATACGGAGTAAGGTGATGTGCTTAATCAGGTCATATTCAGTAGATACTCCGGACCTACACAATTACACAGCATTCAGTTTCAGTACTCAGTACCTTCCCAACCTCCCACCTCCTAACAAGGTAACATAGCGGTAAGGAAACGTCGATATCATTCAACTAAGTAGGTATAATTAAAACCAATGGCAGAGATAAATCTATATGGTGCAAGTTTGTAACGTTTCACTTAAACCGATGCACTTTACTCTAACCGTCTTACTCATAATCGCGATATAAATATTATATACGTGCGAATAAGGTCGGGATAGTGAAAAAAGTTACTCATAATCGCTGCGGATACGTATAACAGCCGTATTAGTAGCTGTCAGATTTACATCGCCTAGTCCAGAGATGGGCAAACTTTTTAAGGAAAGGGCCAGATAAAATAAAAAATATCTAGGCGGGCCGGAAAAAAAAATTAATAAAATAATTTTTTATAAGTGATAACTTTATTTTTAAATTTTTACATCATGCATAATATTGAGTACATTATTTGCTAAAATGGTAAAAAAGTAACAAAAATTGATTATTATTTAGAAGAGTATGAAGGCGTATGTGACAGATGAAACTGTGGCTGAGCTTCTAAAAGTTTATCATAATCTGGTAAAAACTGGGATGAGCTGATTCGCAGTAGTGAAGCTAAATGGTGGCCAGTCAATCGGTTTCTTACACTGTTTTTGCGAAGTTTCATAGTAGAAAACACCTGTTCACAGATGTAGGAAGATGCAAACATCGCAATTATCTTCTGAGCGTGAGATTTCAGGTTTGGGAAACTTGATTTTGATAGGGCCTTGTAGAACTCAATTTTGGAAACGTTGAGAAACAGTTGCTTCAATTCAGTGTTACATTGCAAGTCAATCAATTCCAGCTGTAATTCTGGTTTGACTGATTCACAATCCATATTAAATGGCATGCTAAAAATGTCCAGGTCCTGTTCTATAACTTTGAAGTCTTGGAATCTTCGTTCAAATTCTTCATAAAGATATTTCACGCTTTTCTCATAGTTCTTAAGTTGGTCTTCCCTAACTGCAATAGTTTTTAGTCTTGGAAAATGGGTAAAGTCTTTCTTGACTAGTTGTTTAGAAAATAGATTCAATTGAATTTTGAAACTCCTGATATGACCCCAAATATTATTGATTAATTGATTTCTTCCCTGGAGTTTAAGGTTCAATTTATTGATGTGACTGAGAAGATCTGTAAAAAATGCAAAGTCTGAAAGCCATACAATATCTTTCATATGTTCACATTTGTCCATTCCTTTTTCTTCCATGAAAGAGATTATTTCGTCTTTTAAATCCCAAACTCGTTCGCAAACCCTTCCTGCACTGAGCCACCTTACTTTAGTGTAGTAAAGTACATCAGAATACTCAGACTGCAATGAGTCAAGAAACTCTCGAAATTGTCTATGATTGAGTGTTCGTGAACGAATGCTATTAAAAAGCTTAATAACAACATCAAGCACATGTTTCATGTCTAGAGCAGATTTACACAGAGCTTCTTGATTTATGATACAATGAAGAAACACAGCTTCGTTCCCAGTAAATGATTCCTTAAACATGCCTACGAAACCAGATTTCGTCCCTGTCATATTCGGTGCTCCATCAGTAGTGATGTTACAAATTTTGGTCAAAGGTACTTTCAAAGACGTGATAGTTTCTTGAAATTCTTGAAAAATATCTGATCCTTTGGTCGTTCCCTTTAATGAACGCATGCAAGCTAATTCTTCAGTAACACAAAAGTTGTCATCAACACCTCTTATAAATATCAGTAACTGAGCTGTGTCAATTATGTCCGCCCGTATGTGCGCCCGATTCGTCCCGAACTTAGCCGAGCAACACACGCATTGCACTTCACATCGCCATGCATTCGCCATGCTACCGATCTGCAAAGCGCGAGGTTGTGTGCAAACTAATATTAGATGCAATAATACCGTACTTAAAACACAATGAGAAGGAAACCGTTAAGTATTCTATTCTATCTACGTAGAAAATACATTTTGTTCAATTGGTAAATTGTGGTAGGGTTATTCAAAACAATGTCGCGGGCCGGATTGACTAGCTTGGCGGGCCGGACTTGGCCCGCGGGCCGTACTTTGCCCATCACTGGCCTAGTCCCTTAGTATAGCGTCAGGGGTGACCGGATAAATCATCACAATGATAATTCATCACATCTTTAAAAAGTAATATAAAGTCATGGAAAGTAATGAAACAAAAACTTTATTAACTGAGTTAAGTAGGTTAGGTAAGGTTAGGTTAAAAAAAAAATTATCGTTTCTAATGACTTTATATTAATTTTTAAGAGTGTGTTGAATTGTCACTATGTTGAGTTATCATGGAACCAGCGTCAGGATAGCGCCGGCAATATGAGGAATGCATGAATTTTCTGACGTTTTTAGCGAAGTTTGATGAATCTGTCGCGTAACGAAAAATTAAAAATAAAAACAGTAATAACCATTTGCAGGACTATCAGAAGGATATTTTAAAACGAAAGAACGATTTACCAAAGCAAACACGGGACACAAAATGGAATTAGCCGGATTTCTATGCAAATAAAAAACAGATGGGGTCAATGACATTACAAATGTCATCTGAAAAAAGTTACCAACCAAACTAAAAATGCGAAAATGACTGAGTTTTTGAGGTTTGGAACAAAGTGATACCAGTATGGCATGAATATTATATGTTTTTAAAGTGTGAAAATAACGTATGCATCTGTTGTTCGTCCAGCCAAATGTTCAGTGTTCAGTGTTCTCTTGTTAGCCAAATAATTATTTTCTTTGCCTAATCAACGTGAATATCTTTGAAGCTGTAGACTCTAATTTGTTTTTATCAATAACCATATCTTATCATTATTATTGAATTACTTTGTTACCGTGTTTATATTTATTAATAGACGTATTTTTTTTTAGGTTTGACTGAGGATTGACTCTTCCTCCCCAGGGAATGGAGTCAACCGCGCCAAAAACTGCGCCAAATCGCAATTGTGTAGAGAATATTATTTCGTATATTAACTGCTGCAATGTCATAAAAGTTCAAAGAAATGCGTATATGACTGCTTGTGTATGCGTGATAGCCATAAAATATTAGGTAGTAGGAGTAACTACTGAGTTTCAGCTCGACCCAATGTCGGGAAGTGGGTTAATTTCTGCTTCCAAGATTTGCAATAATTTATTCACGAAAATAAAATCAAAATTCAGATAGATGTATTTAAAACTACTTTTAATTGTTACCCTATCAACGTCATAGGTAAAAAATGTTAAATTAAAATGTTGGTAAATTAAAAAAAAAAAAACAACCTTGCTATTGTGCTGAACTAGAAAAATATATTTTTAAAAACGATTGAGTTGCGATAGTGCGAGTTCTGAAAATAACTCCATTATAGCGAATCAAAATTTTTGTAAACTTCATTAGATGCGTGTATGTAGCTTCAAGTACCCATTTACATTTACGTACTGCTACATCTTTTGACAATGGTGTATATAATTGAATCGTTGATCTATCACCCTCGTTTTGTTTGAACGGCCGTGAATAATCAATATACAATAGAGTAACCATCGCCAGCCAAGGTTAAAAGTAATGTTAAATTAAAATAGCTAAGGCAATAACAGTGATTAGTCAATGTTAAAGGGAATTATTAGTATAGGCGGGTCTATAGAAAGCTTTGTCTCTCACCGGATATAACAAAACAGGGCTTTATTAGTAAATTCAGAAACGCTGGAAATAGGAAACATGGAAGAAAAAAGGGCAAAACATAACAAACAACCTTAACAAAATTCTAGGAAAGGTTAGAAAAATGCAATGCGTCATTTATGATAAAAAGATACCTATACCAATTTGAAACGCGACCCGAGTGGGTGAAATTGGGGAGACTTTTCACAAGGCGGGACCCCAAACGGTTTTAGTTATAATATGCAGGTGTCTACGAAATAGCTAAATAAGCTAGGTTTTCAAAATTCAAAATGATAAATTTTCACAAAGTGAAATAACATCTACAAGTGAAATAACAAAATAGATATATAGTGTAAAAGATCCATTATTATTTTATCTGAGTAGAACCCCGGTTATATAAAAAACTTTATTTCTGATTCCCTACTAAAATTTTTGCCTAGGTAATACTTGTGCATTTTTTGTATGAACGGTAGGTACCTCTTATGTTTCAAATTTCTACTTGGCAATGTTTTTAATATTTATTTTTTACGTGTAGGTAGAGGCAAGTACTTAGAAAAACAAAGAAACCATTTATTCGCTTAATTCACTCAAAATTGTCCCACGAAAAAAATAGTTTTTTTGCAAGTTAAGAAATAATTTCCCAGAAACCGGGAAATTGAATGACACGTATTCACTTCATTTCGATTACCCTCCAAACCCCGGCAGAAAAAGCGGTTTTCATTCCAAGAAAAACGAAAATTGGTTTTATTTTTCGGAATAACTTTATTGAGTAAAACCTCAAATTGTAATATTTAATTATCGAGTTATCGAGTTCGAGTCCTAGATGTGACCTTATCCTTTTCTGATTTCTCTGTTTCAGATTTTCGTTTACAAATCGCTAATATTGTCTTCAATAATTAAAAATTGGTTTCATTAGACAAAAATAATCTCGTGGGAAAGGGAATGTTCTAATTGTATCTCTATCCTGCATGGGCTTTTGATTCTTCTTCTTTCGTATGGTGGGGGGTCAGAGGGGGACATCTAGATCTGCGAGCCATTTTAGGGCCTCAGGCGTCGCCATGTGAACCTCATCAATCCCGCCGGGGAATGAATGGAGCGGGCATGGGCTTTTGATGTAAATCATTTTTTAAAGCATGCTTTGCTGACCCTACGATGATCCCTAAATAAGTGACCAAATAGTATGATACCATAACTAATATTTAAATACGAAATTTTTAGCAGGTATAAAATATAAAGCTCAAAATATAAAAATAATACTAATTTGAGCTCAGTTAAAAATACGATAATTGCCTTGACTTTAAAATGTCACAAGAAATGTCAAAGAAAGAATGTCCCTAAAGCTCGGCGTCAAAAGGGAGAAGGCATTATAGCAACCCCTAAATGAAAACCATAACATAGGAAATCATTTTTGCGCGTGGGTCGAAGTAGCAATTGGAGGGCTTAGGATAATCGGGATTTAATAATATCTACAGTTAGATTAATTGATTTCTCAAAAATTAATAGACTAATAAACTCTAATTGGAATTGAAGACAAGATGTACAAATCATTGTTATAATGGAATTAATTACGCCCTATAAATTGGAATCTATCCATCTTTACAATCGTTACTATCATGAACTAGATGAATATTCATTTCCAGCAAAGCGACGAAATGAAAATAATGACGATGGAAGAGAATTATTGTTTGTTATCGAGTTGTGATTTCAAACCAATGATGATGAAAGCGAATCAATGTTTGTTATTGAATTGGGATTTCAAACAAATGACGATTAAAGAGAATATTTTTTTGTTATTGAGTTGTGATTTCAAACAAATGGCGATGAAAGAGAATCATTGTTTGTTATTGAGTTGTGATTTCGAACAAATGACGATGAAAGAGAATCATTGTTTGTTATTGAGTTGTGATTTCGAACAAATGACGATGAAATAGAATCATTGTTTGTTATTGAGTTGTGATTTGAAACAAATGTTTCTTAGCTGATTGGTAGAGGAAACATGGCATGCTATATAATATAAAGTAACCACGTCATTCAGAGATTACCACATTCTAAACAGTGGAAATTTATTAATTTGTTATTAAAAACATGACAAAAAGCTGGGTTTGACTTCCTACCACAATATTATTCATTAGATAAAGCGTATTGTTAAAATGACACGTTAGAGATAAACATAATGCCCTCCGTTGAGATAGCATGTCTTGTAAAACAGTGTAAGTGTAGGGAGTAAGGATTGGTGGTTTGTAGTTTGTAAATGAAGAAACATGATTTATAACATGTTTAATTTTATCTATCGATGCTTAGAACACGAAATTAGATTTCGCTTTCAGCTGACAATCTAGTTGGTTGGTTAGTTGGTTGGGCACTAATATTTTTTTAGGCTCCAAGGCCAAGGAGCTTACAACTCTATTTCGGATATCGTCAGGAGCTTTGTCAGGTATAATGTAATAAATAAATATTATTGGAATGGTAAACTCATAAACTGCGTAGAATCTTACGAGGAAAACTGAATAAAAAAATGGTGCGTACACAGTCCCATATAAAGAAATTCGTTGTAAATGTTAACATAATATCACAGTAGCTTTATGTTATAAATGTACAAAACTGGTATCTCGTGAGAGTAAATAATGTATTATCGATGTGATGATATATTTATAATACACGATGATGGTGTGGGTACTTCCCACCAGGGATCCTAAACCGGTGAAACACGACTAACGAATAAATAACTAATAACTATAAATAAGAATAAAAATTTACGAATTTCCATGAGAATGCAATCTCCATAATCGAAACGGGTGACAAGTTAATTAAACACTACTCTCTGACGGTAAGCATTGTAAAATTTGCACAGCCTTTTTGTACCGAACCTTTAGTTTAACACTACTATTTTCAGCTCGCAACGAAATTTCCAAACTGAGATATTCTTTGTAATATTAATTTTACTGTCAAAAATTCATAAATATTGTTGGTTTTACATTTTTCAATCCAAATAGCGTGAAGCAACATCATTTCAATAGTGAGCTATGGAGCTTAAGAACTACCCATTCCGTTCAAAAATTAAGGCGAGACTCGTGTTGAAACATGACTGAAACCGCATAATAATGACCCGTAGGAGCTGAATAGATAAACGTTCCGGATTCCCTTTATTACTGTTATCTCACAATTTATTCACTTAAAATAATATATAATATACATATTTGCAGCACATTCCAGTATATACACTCAGTATCGCGCTGGTGTAAGATCACCATTTAGAATTGAAACGGCGCTTGAAATGACTTTAGCCGTATTTAATGACCATATCTGAATAGCCGGGTTTCCACACCTTCCTCTTCCCCATCTCCTTCACCTCCCCACCACCTTCAGCCACTACACATACCCAAATCGGGGATGCCATTGTCACACTGGATTCCAGATGATTGAGAACAGTTGGGAGACTCTTGTGCGATATTCAGATTAAAAAAAACAATGATATTAAGATGCTTTTAAGATGTACGTAAGTTAAGAATGAAAAATATGTATATTTATTTTAACTTAACTAACTTAATAACAACAAAAATTGTGAATTCCGGTGATGTATGCGTCTCTTAAATTTGTATTTATTGAAATGCTGCTGAACGGGGATTCCCTAAGAAAAATATGGAGTAGGTTCCTACCGCTGTAATCTGTACGACTGTAAAGTATTATAATAAAATTGTTTTTGCACCGACATAATAATATTATCAGAACCGGTTCCGTGATACCTTTAACCGTATTTGTTTCCCGCTCCACCACGACTCTCGACTCTTATGTGAATGGACATAATAATAATATATGAACTGAATAATGTTATTTTTTCTTCCGGGATAGTAAATATACCGAATTAATAAAAATAGAGTCACAAGGACTAGACTCACGTGACACGTATATGATCTGGAAGTAATAATAAATTGTGAGAGAGTGACTCTTTTCTTTGAATATAATACATATCTCTCGTAAAATAAATATCGCTATTCTCTATACGACCTGATATCTCTCACGGATAAAGGATGCAATGATAATTCAACTCCACATGGCGTCACGATATAAATAATTCAACTCTAGGAACTAAAGCTGGAAGCAAAGCCTTACTTTGGAAAAGTTCAGATATATTATGATATTAAATATGAATTAATAAACAGTCATTTATGAAAGTTTTTTTTAAACTAAATTAAAATCTTTATTTTTTTTTTGTATTAGGCAATTCACCCTAAAAATCTTGCGGTTATACAGGGTTTTCCAATAAGAGGTGTTATTTTGATATTCAAAGAAAAATGCCATTTTTTAATATAAATGATCGAATGTTTATTTCATTATAAAGAGTAAGGGTATGCCGTTAATAGTGAAAAATAACATCAGTCAATTGACCACCACGACCACGCCTACAGGACCATATCCTTTTCATGAAATTTCCATAACCAAATAGCAAAGCGGCTGCCTAATGTCCTCGATAGCCTCACGAATTCCATCTTTGAGGTCTTTAATCGACGCTGGGCTGTTGGCGTAGACTTTCTCTTTCACGTGGCCTCAAAGGAAGAAGTTGCAAGGAGTTAAATCACAAGATTTCGGTGGCCAATTGTGATCACCTCTTCGAGAGATAACACGGTCCGGAAACTTTTCCCGTAAAAGATCAATGGTTTCGTTGCTTGTATGGCACGTAGCGCCGTCTTGTTGAAAGTAAACGTTGTCCAGATCAATACCATCCAATTCCGGCCATAAAAAATCATTAATTCCTTAATTAATATTCAAAATAACACCTTTTATTGGAAAACCCTATATTTTAGTAAAACAACAGTGTTTCAATTAATATTCATGTATTGTTTACTAGCTGACTTTACTGACGCGTACCCGGCGTTACTGGGGGGTTATCCGTAGGAAGTAGACAAGCACCATCAATGACTTTGCTGTAAGCCTTCTTAAGATATACAATACCGTAGTGCGATTACATTATGTTGATGTATCTCAGCCAGCGTTAGTAATTAAGTGCTGGAAAGTATTTTTTTACGACTTAGATTACAAAACATCGATTTTCTCTACTTTCTATAAATATAAAGTGCATGTTTTATATTTATAAACCTTCCGGGAGAAATTCTCTAAATGATAGTGAAAACCCTATCAAAATCCGCTGCGTAGTTTAGAAGGACTAAGCGCACAGACAAACGCAGATAGCGACTTTATTTTATACTATTTAGAGATTAGGAATATTTAACATAGTGATAACAATAAATTGTTATATTGATAGAAGAAAAATGAAAGTTAAGGTCATCAATCCCATTATAAAAACTTCTTATCGTGCCCTGAACGTTGAATAAATAATTATATTTCATTATAAAGTAGAAAAGAAAAGAAAAAAATTAATATAACAACAATTGTAAAATCAAGGGTAGATAATAACAATCTTAAGGCGATGCACTACGTAGTAATGCAAAATCATGTGTTTTTGGTTTGAAAATTTGGTCGCCTAGAAATGTTTCAGATGCTTTAATTAAATACTGCGATTAGAATACATCTTGGCCTTTGAAATAATCGAGTATTTTTAAGATAAGTCTTTTTATAAGCCCAGAAAAAAATAATGAAAACCTCTTTAATATTCAAAATCTCCTACTTACGAACCCATTTTCGGTTATGGTTTTATTGTATAATGTGGCAAATTGAGTTATTTATAAAATGATCGAAAAACATTTAAATATTTGTGCCTGAACATCCATAAAAAAAATAAATGGCACTTTTTGGCCATGTTTTTTTTCTTGCATAAATCAAAACAGGCGGATAAGCGGGAATTTAAGCCTTATCGCCATCTACGTAAGGTGTGTTATTGATAGCGGCTCGATTTAAAATATTACACGACGTAGTGCATCGCCTTAAGACGTGTTTTATTTTACAAGTGAAATATATATATTATATTGATATGAACATTCGTTCTTTTCCGATAAAAATGCTAAAATGATAGATAAATTTGTAATTTTTATCTTCTTTCCTACATAATACATGTCGATGAACTTGACTAAAATCACAAACATACTTTGAAATTAAAAAAAAAAACAGATTAATAATCTTACACTCCAAACAATCCAAACCTCGAAATAAGTTTTTTTGCTTCAAGGCGATGCAATGCAAAGTAACGTAAAATCACGTATTTTTGGTTTGTAAATTTGATCATCTAGAAATATTATAGATGCTCTAATTAAATACTGCAAGTAGAACATATCTTGGGCTTTGCTGTAAGTGAGATTTTTTATAAGCCTAAAAAAATAAAGTGTGAGGCCTATAAAAAATGCTTTGAAGTGTAAAATCTCCTATTTACGGGCCCCCTTTTCGGATATGTTTTTTTTATCATGCGGCAAATTAAGTGCTTTAAATTATGATCGGAAAACATTTTAATATTTGTGTCTGAATTTCACAAAATAAAATACTCATTTTAGCGAATGTTTTTTACATAAATCAAAACAGGCGGCCGGTGGTTGGGTTCGAAATGTACGATATTCCTCCTAGCAAGTCGATTTCTTAAAATTTTTACCCAATAACAATTCACTTACACCTTCAGTGTGACGAACTAGTTAGTACCTATCTAGTAATAATTTATATTATTTGTACAACGTATCATTAATAAATATTATAATAGCAAACAGGGGCAATATCTACATTTGATTCGTTTCCATCATAGCTATAAAATTTAAGCACTAATAAAAAAGTAACTATTTTTTTTGCAAATAAATCTATTTTATCAATTTATGTAATTAATTAAAAATACATATAGGTATTTTTTGTTTGACTGAGGATTGAACCTTCCTCCCCGGGGACTGGCTATTAACTACTGAGAATTTTTAAAATGTCTTTAAAAAAAAAATATATTGTTTCACTGAGGATTGAATCTTCCTCCCCAGGGATTGGAGTCAACCCCACTAACACCTTAGCCAAATTCGGATAAATATATTAACAGCTGAAATGTCGTTGATAGAAATGCGCGTCTGTATGATGTAGTTAATAGAATGCATTGTCATCGACAACGAGTATATCTGCCTAGTTTCAGCTTAATCAGATGTCGGAAATGGATTAATTTCAATTTCCAAGATTTGCATTAATTAATTCACGAAAACAAAATCTAAATTCAAATAGGTATCTTTAAAAAAAACAATTTGACGTGTTTTAAATGCACAATTTTTTATGGTTAAAAACTTGTGATGCGTAATATGTGTACACATCTGATTGTGTAATATAGGAATAAATGTGAAAGGTTGGCTAAGACGTAGAGCGAAGAGGAAAAACAACATCACGTGATCGACCGCACTAGAATCCCAAACGGCTTGGCCCGTGCCGGAGTGTTCAGATCTCGTCACAAGAATAGTGGAGTGATGGCGATAAGGAAGACGGAATATGGCGTGATCGTTGCATTATATCCACAAAGCAAAACAGTGGGTCAACTGAGCTACAGAAAATATTATGATAATTTCAGTAGGAAAACCTTGAAAAGTTAGTTTAGGCGATATTACTAATTTTTAAATAATTTTATTTCAATTAGTGAATTAAAAATATTTTTCAACCCAATTTAAAACCTCATGGGTGATGAAACAGTTTTTTGTGACATTTAGAAAGAAAAATAAAACCCTAAGTATAATATTTTTTATTGTTAAAGAATATCATCTCAGGGGCGATTTACGAAGTTAAAAAATAACTGTGTTAAATTACCGTAAAAATATAACATGCTTTTCTCGGAAGAGGCTTTAAAACATTTTAAACGAAAACTGGCATTTGCAGATGTCCTTGAAATGATTCAAATTGGTATGTAAACTGTCAAGAATGAAAAAATATAAGAGAAAATCTAAATTTGCGCAATAGTATAATGTTAACTGAAAATATTATATGATAGAATAAAGGTGACTGCTATGTGCTAGCTCTGAAATAAGGATTTTAACTTTAATACGTGTGTATTTTTTACGTAACATTTGATTTGACTGTGTTGATTTATCTACTGTTCCGCCATTAATCTAGACTCGTGCCATGCAAATTAGCACGCAAGTAGTTCAATGCTTTAAACCAAGTTAAATTGTTGTAAATTAACCAATAATAATTTCCGGACGAGTTCGTAATGGGCGACTAGGGTGAAGACAGCAAAAACAAAGCATCGCACATCAACAGTGCGTCACAGCCAACGGGTGATACAAATTAAATTGACCAGCCGAAATTTGTTATCATTGAGCCGAATAAAAATGGCATAGGAAAATAACAAGAGATCGCGCGCGTAAACGTCGCGGTCTACTGTCACGGCAGTGATGACGTCACGCCGGGGCGGCAGATCGAACGACACGCGAATCAAGGGCGACCGCCCACGTGGTCCCTGCGCAAAACAAGGCGAGCGGAAAACTCGAGCGGCTTGAAAAAACACCAATCAAAAAAGAGCAGATTAATAAAAAGGCCGTTAAAACGTGACGCAGATTCACGGAACACAATTCAGATGATATAGCCTTTTTACTGCTCGTCGGTGACATTTGTTAGTGTCGATCTGAAGTCGTTGAGATAGGACGTGATACTGGTCGGTTACGTGGGCGGATCAGCTCGGAACAAACTCGATATTATTATTATTATTATATATAATGCAACAACGAGTGTAATCCTTATACGTATCACGGCCGTGACAACTGTACACTGTACATCCATATCAGTAAACTGGTTCTGGTTGACATGCAATAATATTTATTATAAGTACTTTTATATGAACTGGTCGTTGCTGCCCGTGTAAACTGCGCCGTGGGAGAACACCGGACACGTGACTTGATCCCAAGTTAAGGTGTAAACAAGAAGGATAAAAACTAGCAACCAAATAACAAAATTACCATTTGACTTGCGACAAAAACCATGGAACAAAATTAAGCTGTTGATCAGTTTAATCAATCATTGTACTGGAAAACTGAATTACATAAAATAATCTTAACATATAAAAATTTGGCCTGCGCATTTTTGTGCTCGCTAGTGTTTGGATGGTAGAATGAGTCGAATTAATGTAGTAGTCGATGAAATGTAGTTTTTTAAAAGTAACATTGTGGTATATAGTAGTGAATGTTGGAAAAAGTCAGCCCGAGAAAGACATTAGCAATAGCGAAGCATTGGGGGGTCAGAGATTAATTTTCATTGCCAGAAATTAACATTTCGAAAATGAGACAGGTATCCTAAAATTTATATAATTACATTTTAATTGTGTACATCACATGTTATATTTAAATTCCGAGAATAACAAAGAAAAACAAAAAAATAATTGATTAGTACCTGGTCATAAATATGTGATTTTCCCCCCTTTTTTCACTATTGCTGCCATAAAACTAGATCATTCTGCTTCAATCCGAGTCAGACTGCGATTTAGTGACGCACGAGCAAAGGAAGAAGATGCAGAAATAATAATATTATTGATGGAGCATGAAACTTTTTCGATATAAATATTTGGCAAACGTGTGGGAGATATTCCAGAAATAAAATTATTTCACAGTACTCAGTACAAAAAATATTTACCTCACACAAAGTAAACTGTTTATAGATTCAAGTAATAATAATAGTGAGTACACACCTAAATCATCATCAAAATAAAACAATTGCTAAGGCGTAACTAAAGTAGGAACCGCAGCAAATTTATAAAAAAGGAAGCAAGCAGAAAGCAGGTTAGTCGCATTGTTACAAGGAAGTAAATCTTGCTAACTCCGCGTTTTTCGCTAAAAATATGTCGAAAATCTTGATAGAAAAAAACCGCATGAACTTTGTTTACTTCATATAAATGTCATGTGTAAAGCGACGAATAGGAATTATTATTGGGGGGCGCGGCTACCGATCCCACAAGCTTGTCCAGTAGCGCGGCAGCAGCCAGTGTGGCACGCGACGCGACAAACATATCTTGTCACCATCTGCTCTCAGATTGCGTGTCAGATTCGGGAGAAGAATTTTACATAATGGCCAATACGAAGCCGTATAGCTACTTATCACGTATTTTACTTTGGGAGCCCGGAAGCCCTGACCCGTCTATAAAAATAGGAAGGACGAAAAATTAATAGATTGCAATGCGATAGCGCAATGTCTATCTATTAATAAAATGCTTATTTTTTTTTGTAAATAAATATCAGTCTCGTAATCAATTCGCAAAGTAAACATTTTACTGACATGACAGTGAAATACGTAAAATCGCGAGTAATATGTGATTTTCTATGGAAAACCGATCAGGAAATGCGTAGGTCGATAATAACGTATTATTGCGAGCACTGTTGACGTCCAAGGCGAACGAGGATTCTCAGGATACTTAACTAAAATAAATATTCAATAAATATTATAGGAATCAAGGATTGCTTACATAAAGCATTAATAACGTTTTCCTTGGGTTGATTTTACACAGCTTTCATGAAATCAAGTAGTTGTAATTGTAGTAGTAGAATTAAATAGATAATACAAACTGAAACAGAAATGCTTTCTATGTAAATTGGAGTGGAAACTGATGTACATAGTATCTTTTCGTTTTAGCGCATTTAGTACGCGCTCTGTCTTTCTGTCTGAAATCGTAAATCGCTAATCTATTTGAAAAATTTCAAAATATCGTTGAAACTAATTTCTGCATTTGAAATTTAAACCAAAGAATGGTCAGACTTTTATCGCATTTTGTGTTCTTTATTCTATGAATCAACCAAAACAACAATCCAACCAAAATCCAATATTTCATTAGCAGTTTAATTTCTTTGATGATGATAATGATATTGGATTACGTTTTTAACTTTGACAATCTGCGAAAGTTGACAAGTAGGAAGTATTAGACTGACATTAAGTTAAGCGAAGCTAATTATCAACGCGGTTGTTTCGGGTTCGTGAATCATTTCTATTCAAATAACGGTGGTCATTGTTGAGCAAACTGCTACTAAAAACTGGCGTTTCCGGTAGTGCTGGACTTGATCGATTTTATTGGCCAATGCTGAGGCCGACGGTTGCGACACCAGGCCAACCAAAACATAACAGTCATTACACAACACGACACTTACTTCTTGCAGAGTGCTGTGCAAGAACTACCTTTGCTTTTAGAAGCCAGATTAAGTACAACCTGAAGAGGCTTTAATGTCAAATACTGTCGTACCTCAGGCATAAAAAAACCTTCGGCCTAACCTAATGGGTGATTTATGTAATAACATTTCGTCATCTATGTATTATGTGCCGAGCCTTGTAAATAGGGATAGTATCCATGTAAATATTTCCCACAATACATGATCGGTCGTAGCTTATAACCCAAAATCAAAGAGTTTTTTTTACAATAACATTTTAAAGCATATTTTATACACTCTCCTACAAAAGCTGACGCTTGTGGTTAGGAGAGGACAACTTATTAATAACTTAAAAACTTTAGAATTTAACATATTAGAGATTTAGACATAATATTTTTTAAGATTATAAAGGTAATTAAAATAAGAAATCTATATAGGATATACATAAGACATTAGGAATGACCAAACAGTCAAGAATACGATCGATGAATCGTATATCTAAGAGGAACTTAAAATTATATGGTGGCACTACAAAAATATGATCTAATTTCTTTTTTATATTTGAGTATTTTTTTGCTGTTCACATATCAGCGGATAATTGATTGAATAATTTTATTCCTTTATATACATAGTGATTCTGTGCTGTTGAGGTTCGTACGGGTGGTACAGTTACTCCACCAACGGAAGTATTCCTTATGCTAATATTTAGCAGTGGGGTATTATTTTCATTAAAAATATCTTTGTGTAGCTGAAGTAGTGCAATTTTGTCGTAAATTTTTGTAAGTGGGGGAACAGCGAATTCTTGGAATACATTTATTGTTGGGTAGTAATACGGTGTTTTTAGGATAATTTTTAAAATAATTTTTTGAATTGTTTCGAGTGGGAGAAGGGATGATTTAATAGAGATTTAGATTTAGAAATTTAGATTGAGAACAAACAAACGAAGCTGGTTCATGGTCTACGGTTCTTTTTGCTCGAGTAGGAACTAACTTATCGGTTGTTTACGTTACCTACGTTAGTGTCGACCCTTTAAATCAAAATTAACAATTTAAGAGAGCACACATTTTTGTATGTAAATCTGAAAGCTTTAGGTAAACGCAGTTAATAATGGACTAAATCTTGATTGGCGACAGAGTATTTTGGAAGTAGGTAGAGATTAACGGTTAGGTACCAAGTTTTCATGTGTTTCCCTTCATAAATTCACATTAAACGATCACCATAGGAAAGCAATACTTCAGGAAAAAGGGACACAATACACTGTTGGTAAACTGAAAATTTACATCTGCCAAAAAATTAAACAAAATAAATGCAACTTATATATATATATATATATATATATATATATTGTCCTCTTCCCGTATTATGTTGATCCAGTAAGAAGTTGTTAGACTAAGTTGATCCACCTTTAACACCATTTAACTTGGCTATTATGGAATACATCTGAATGAATTGACAACAGTGGTACAATAATTATCAATGTTGCCAGTTTGCCAGAAAAACCATTTGATATACTGTTAGTAAAATTTTCAAAATTTGTATGGAAATCGGATGCATAATTTATGTTGATCTACCCAAATTGGCATACTTATGTTGATCTCATATATATTGATCTATTCCCGTAGTATGTTGATACAGGTAAGAAGTTATTAGACAAAGTTGATCTGTGTCCCTATATATGGTTTTACTAAATGAACCAATCAAGGGGCAATCGGTGGACTGTTCATCACAAGGTTTTATGTGATTCCGTAATCTTTTGTGATATTGAACTCAAAGTATTAGTCTCTAGAGTCGAATATCGCATGAAATGACTGTGAAATGGTACCGTTTCAAATCAAAATGACGTGTGTTGCTTGAATTGTTTATAAGAAATGTATGCGTATTTAGATCGAAACGAAAATTTCGCAAAAACAAATCCATAAAAAAATCATAACTTAGCAGGGGTACACGGGTTCATAGGGTGAGGTTTGTCTAGGTCCTGGCAGCGGATGCGTTTTCCCATCTACTGCGTGGCGGGCCGGATCGAAATAAACTGGTTGAGGGATACCTTTCGACCATAAAAATCCAAAATGGCGGCAAAAGGAATAATGTTATGTAGGAAATTTTGAACCTGTATCTTTTACCATCTCTCCTGATTACGCTTCGTGACTTAGTAGGGGAGGCCGGGTTCTTGGTTATAATGGGTAATTAATGGATGATTGGACGCGGTTGGAGCTAACTAAAAACTGTCCAAAGAAGCGAAGCTAGCAGTCCACAATGGAGTGCTGGTACCTACCCTAATATATGTTGCTTGAATTGTTTATAAGAAATGTATGCGTATTTAGATTGAAACGAAACTTTCGCAAAAATCAAATCCATAAAAAATACCTACTGCGTGGCGGGCCGGATCGAAAGAGACTGGTTGAGGGATACCTTTTGACCATCAAAATCCAAAATGGCGGCAAAAGGCATAATGTTATATGGGAAATTTTGAACTTGCATCTATTACCATCTCTCCTGATTACGCTTCGTGACTTAGTAGGGGTGGCCGGGTTCTTGGTTATAATGGGTAATTAATGGATGATTGGACGAGGTTGGAGCTAACAAAAAACTGTCCAAAGAAGCGAAGCTAGCAGTCCACAATGGAGTGCTGGTACCTACCCTAATATACGGAAGTGAGGCATGGAACTGGCAGAAGAAGGCTGAAAGTAGACTGAATACTGTAGAAATGAGATCCCTGAGGCATATGTACGGTAAAATCATGTATGACAAAATGTGCGTATGCTGTGTCTATTCTACAGATATTTTATTAGAGCCTGTTAAAAGGAGCTAGCAGCATTAATCCCCGGTGCACCGTGCACGTGCTTGATACTCGACGGACCGAGCGGAATACACGTTCACAGTTAAGTTGATGTTATCTATACATATATGAACGGGTCGTTTCTCCGACTCGTTTTATCGTAAGTCGGCTCGCATGTGGAACGAGCTATCAATACAATCCGGGCCTCTTTAAGACCCGCATTCATAAATTCATTCCTACAGCCCCTACCTTAACCCGCCTCATAACGCTGCCCAACCGGTTGGCGACATAGTTTCTATGTATTTAACGTGTAAAGACAGGGGCGCTCTAGTGAGAGGTGTCACATAAAAAAATCATACGGCCGAATTTGAATATGGAGACTTACAAAAACTTCCGTCTGGAGCCAGTGAGACTATGGCATCCTCAAAGGAGACCTCAAAGGAGATGACGAGGAGGAAGGTGGGAGAGTACCTGGCTATTCAGATATAACCAAACACTTATTGTAAAATAGTGCAAATTAATTTTAATAAAATTTATTTGAACCCGCGACCTACGGATTGCTAGTCGAGAGCCACCTCAAGTAGTTTGATATGTTTGGTGACTTAGCAGGAGTGCCCGGGTTTATGGGGTGAAGTTTGTTCGGTTCTTGGCGGCGGATGCGCTTGCCTACCAAATGCGTGGTGGGCCGGATCGATTAATCCTCTTTCAACGCATCGCCTTGCAACGCAGTAGGAGAGTTGGAATCTTATGTTTATCACTCGAACACACTGACCCCCAGAATACTACCCACCCATACATACCTATTTCCTTCCCAGAACTCACTGACCTTCCATTCTTTCAAAATACCCCCAACACAGCATTCACAAAGATGACATAGGCCTTGAGGGTTACGATTTTCCTTAGGGCCTCCTGTGTGGAGACGATGTAAAAAAATACAAAAAATAAACAACTATCTCGCTAAAACGTTGGCGGTGACTAATGGTAGGTGTATTGGTTATCTAATATATTGGCTCCCGGGGCGGCGGTACACATAATTGTAATAATTCTCGAGGGCTCTGATGTACAGACATTATGGCTCCTGTTGATTGACGAACATATACTAAAACATCGTTGGTTGGAATCGGTGCTTGAAATGACTTTAGCCATGTTTAGTAAAAAACAAATTGGAATAAATTTTTCAGCAATTTCAATTTAAAATTTGAAAAATTAAATTCTCACCAATCTAATCACCGCAATTTTAATAGGCACATATTATGGATATTACGCTTTGTTTCAACTTAATCATTACAAGAAACTTACGTCGGGAGAGATGGTAAAAGATACATTAAAATAAAATTTTATTCAATCAATTTTCAAAATTTCTCTTATAAAATGACTTAGACAAATCTCACCCCATGAACCCGGGCAACCCTGCTAAGTCACGAAACGTAGTAAATGATGCATTAAAGTTACATTTTTGTTTAATCAAGTTCAAAAGATTTTGTTGATCTCATATATATTGATCTATTCCCGTAGTATGTTGATCCAGGTAAGAAGTTATTAGACAAAGTTGATCTGTGTCCCTATATATGGTTTTACTAAATGAACCAATCAAGGGGGCAATCGGTGGACTGTTCATCACAAGGTTTTATGTGATTCCGTAATCTTTTGTTTTATTGAACTCAAAGTATTAGTCTCTAGAGTCGAATATCGCATGAAATGACTATGAGATGGTACCGTTTCAAATCAAAATGACGTGTGTTTCTTGAATTGTTTATAAGAAATGTATGCGTATTTAGATTGAAACGAAAATTTCGCAAAAACAAATCCATAAAAAAATCATAACTTAGCAGGGGTACACGGGTTCATAGGGTGAGGTTTGTCTAAGTCCTGGCGGCGGATGCGTTTGCCCATCTACTGCGTGGCGGGCCGGATCGAAATAAACTGATTGAGGGATACCTTTCGACCATAAAAATATAAAATGGCGGCAAAAGGAATAATGTTATGTAGAAAATTTTGAACTTGTATCTTTTACCATCTCTCCTGATTACGCTTCGTGACTTAGTAGGGGAGGCCGGGTTCTTGGTTATAATGGGTAATTAATGGATGATTGGACGAGGTTGGAGCTAACTAAAAACTGTCCAAAGAAGCGAAGCTAGCAGTCCACAATGGAGTGCTGGTACCTACCCTAATATATGGAAATGAGGCATGGAATTGGCAGAAGAAGGCTGAAAGTAGACAGAATACTGTAGAAATGAGATCCCTGAGGCATATGTGCGATAAAATCATGTATGACGAAATGTGCGTATGCTGTGTCTATTCTACAGATATTTTATTAGAGCCTGTTAAAAGGAGCTAGCAGCATTGATCCCCGGTGCACCGTGCACGTGCTTGATACTCGACGGACCGAGCGGAATACACGTTCACAGTTAAGTTGATGTTATCTATACATATATGAACGGGTCGTTTCTCCGACTCGTTTTATCGTAAGTCGGCTCGCATGTGGAACGAGCTATCAATATAATCCGGGCCTCTTTAAGACCCGCATTCATAAATTCATTCCTACAGCCCCTACCTTAACCCGCCTCATAACGCTGCCCAACCGGTTGGCGACATAGTTTCTATGTATTTAACGTGTAAAGACAGGGGCGCTCTAGTGAGAGGTGTCACATAAAAAAATCATACCGCCGAATTTGAATATGGAGACTTACAAAAACTTCCGTCTGGAGCCAGTGAGACTATGGCATCCTCAAAGGAGACCTCAAAGGAGATGACGAGGAGGAAGGTGGGAGAGTACCTGGCTATTCAGATATAACCAAACACTAATTGTAAAATAGTGCAAATTAATTTTAATAAAATTTATTTGGACCCGCGACCTACGGATTGCTAGTCGAGAGCCACCTCAAGTAGTTTGATATGTTTGGTGACTTAGCAGGAGTGCCCGGGTTTATGGGGTGAGGTTTGTTCGGTTCTTGGCGGCGGATGCGCTTGCCTACCAAATGCGTGGTGGGCCGGATCGATTAATCCTCTTTCAACGCATCGCCTTGCAACGCAGTAGGAGAGTTGGAATCTTATGTTTATCACTCGAACACACTGACCCCCAGAATACCAGGTGACTAATGGTAGGTGTATTGGTTATCTAATAAATGGCTCCCGGGGCGGCGGTACACATAATTGTAATAATTCTCGAGGGCTCTGATGTACAGACATTATGGCTCCTGTTGATTGACGAACATATACTAAAACATCGTTGGTTGGAATCGGTGCTTGAAATGACTTTAGCCATGTTTAGTAAAAAACAAATTGGAATAAATTTTTCAGCAATTTCAATTTAAAATTTGAAAAATTAAATTCTCACCAATCTAATCACCGCAATTTTAATAGGCACATATTATGGATATAACGCTTTGTTTCAACTTAATCATTACAAGAAACTTACGTCGGGAGAGATGGTAAAAGATACATTAAAATAAAATTTTATTCAATCAATGTTCAAAATTTCTCTTATAAAATGACTTAGACAAATCTCACCCCATGAACCCGTGCACCCCTGCTAAGTCACGAAACGTAGTAAATGATGCATTAAAATTACATTTTTGTTTAATCAAGTTCAAAAGATTTTTTAAGCATGGATTTGACGTTTTTGAAAGTTCCATTTCAATATAAATACGCGTGAGGCAGTCTATCCTCTTTAAGTACAGAGTCATTTTCATAGAATATGGATGTTCTAACGGAATCTAAAAAGTACCACAACGCGCGCGAAATTGGCGGTTACAAGTTACAACACATGCAAGCGGTCAAGTTTGTCAGAAATATATAGATCAACAAAATAAATCGTGTAAAATGTATATGCGACCGAAAAATGGGCGTGGCTTACAGCAAAATCTCGATGACACAAGTTGATCTGTAGGGATTTACATATGTATGCCAGCTTGGGTAGTGGATCAACATATCCGGGGTGGATCAACAAATGCAAACGGATCAACATATACCTGGCGTACCGTCGCGCGAGATCAACATAGTACGAGAGGGGATAAATATATATATATATATATATATATATATATATATAATTATTAATTAAAAAATAAAACATTTTGGTGCGACCTTTTTGTAATTGTAAAAAATCAGTTCCAATTTTGAAAACAAAAGCAAATCCCTGTTCTGGATTTCAACGAACTGGAGTTACAGACACAGAATTAGTATTTTTTAATGAAATACATATTGTTATCCTGTGATTTGTTTCCCTTTCGATTTCTGTAGCAAGATTTAATGTCAGCATCATTACAAGCCTCGGCATGATTGTTTGAGAAAAATCGTGTCCACTTTCTTGCATCACGAATCACGACGGCGGATTATAATAACGAGACGAGGCTGCCTCTCTGAGAACGCCCGGTATGGCCGGCCTTAATTCAAGGTTCAGTTAGTCAATACTTTCCTTCAACAAATAATCTACGCCGCGGGATGTTGAAAATAAATGTGCAAAACTGAATGCAAATAGTATATAATTTCAACGTTTAGATCTGGGATACTCAAAGTGGGCTATATCGCCCCTGGGGGCGCTGATCCAGATCCAGGGAGCGGTGGTGTTCTCAGGGTAATAGGGGGCATTGAAGGGCAGGTGTTCGTCATATCCTGTCGCAAGAAGGGTTCATGCACAAATATGAACTTTGTGAACTATATGAACTATTACACTGGCTTGGTAAGTAAAAATGAATCTCAAGGAAGATACTGTGTTTTTACTTACCACGGCAGTACAGCATTCAAAAGATTTTCAAAATAGCAGTGCAAATATCGCAATAAATGCATTGTCAATCATTAAAACTTTGTTAGTATTAATAATATCTTTTAGATACCTATCAAATGTTTCACAGCAGAGTTTCCTTGGAGGGGAGGAGGGTTATAAAGTATCTTTGAAAAGGAGGTGGTGAACCAAATATGTTGCTAGTTTTTTTTTAAAGTTAAAAGCAGCTCATCAATTAAGATAGTGTTCTTGGTCTAGTTGCTGTGGCGCCTTTGTGCAACGTTTTCCACAACAGTTCGCTTCTCATGGCATTTCAAGAGATTTGACTAAATCAAGACGCACATAGTCGGTACACATTTAAAGGTGAAACAGTGACCAACACTCGGAATAAGGTCAGATCGCTGATAAAGATTAGGGGCATAAATCACCTCCACAACGATACCAACATCCAACTTTTCTTTGACATTAGCTTTTCTGAAGTAGAACAAAACTTACAGTTCGCTTTTATTTAGCATTTTCATGTGTAAAGAAAAAATATTATACAAAACATCTTTCACTAGGTAAATATAAATTGGTAATTGTGTGTTGAGCGTAGGGCTAATTACCTCAACGAAGAAAATGTTATACATACCGTCTTTCACTAGGTAAATATAAATTGTTAATTGTGTGTTGAGCGTAGCGCTAATTACCACAACGAAGAAAATACTGGGAAAATACCTATGCATATGTGAATACTAGACACAAATCAGTCAAGTCGTTAACTCAAACGATTTTATTAGAAATTAAATTAAATATTCAGTAGGTATATGTAGTATTTTATGCACACCCATGTCGGTAGAGAGCAATAAATTGTAGGAAACAATAGCAGTCAGTAATGGCGATAGGAGAGTTCGTCAACCGATTGTGCGAGACGGGAATCGAGGCCACGCATCAAGTCAAAACAAAGAAATAAATCTCGTCGAGACAAAACATATTATGTATATATTGGACCCGCAAGGACCACTACGAAACTCTCTTTATTTTTATAAATCTTAAACCAAGTAAAATTGTAGCTGTGTTAACATAGGTTAGGTTGTAAAATACTTTACATTGGATTCAAAGTTTACGGGAAACACTTTGACATTTGTTTTTTTTAAGAATATATATGTTTACTTCGGTTCTATGATAACTCAACACAGTGACAATTCAACACACCTTTAAAAAGTCTTTAGAAACGATGAAAAAAAAATTAAACCTAACCTAACCTAACCTACTCAACCCAGTTAATAAAGTTTTTGTTTCATCACTTTCCATGACTTTATATAACTTCTTAAAGGGTTCCATGATAAATCAACACAATGACAATTCAACACACTTTTAACGAATTTAATATAAAAGACTTTGATAATCACATATATTCAATTACTTATAAAACTGCTTAGTAATCATTTTACGAAATATATCGGAGGAGTATTTTTGTTGTGACATTATATATTTATTGAAAAACTCACTTTAATGTAAGAGAATAGAAAAGATCAAGTGGTTATACAAATTGCTTTTTTTAATGAAAAAGTGATATAAAGTCATTAGAAACACTGTTTACTTCATACTAAAGGTATAAGTTTTTATTTGTAAATTTTGTACTTTCAAACGTCAAATATTGCAGCAACTTTTATTAGGCATTATGAAAATAAATGTTTATCGTATATAAATTACGTAAATGTTTGCTAATGACATGTCTTCATATGCTTCTGTGTTGATAAAATCTTAAATTACTTTAGTCCAAAAATTTCACAATACTTTGTCCAGCCATTGTTGTATTCTTTCACACACGCCAAAGCGTCGGGAATAATGGTAAACATTTATATTTGATTACGTTGATTACCCTTTTAAATTATACATTCAAAACCATAAGTATACGTACACACAAAGTTACATGAGAAAGTAAACGTTAAGTCCATAAAACATGTAAACGAAGGCTAAACAAACATGTGCCATTCAATTATTTAAAACGAGCCTATTTTACTCGCGGTCATAATTATTATTATTATAAAGGGTGTAGATTTTTTTTAAAATTAATATTCGACAACGATACAATAAAGGTACGACGCACAATGTCACAATTACTTCTAGGAATATATCAAATATTTAGAAATCAACCGTTTGAACTTAGTTGAACTATTGCTGTTATGGTTCTACAAAAGAAGGTCAAATTGGTATTTTCTAGAAAACTACGTAATTTAGAGTGGAGTTTTTACCATGGTTGTTTATGGACTTTTCCTAAAATTAAAGGTAGATGGCATAGATAACAGCTTTCCATGCAAACGCACGATAAAATATATCGATTTTCACTTTTACTTTTTAGACAAATCAAATTCGTTCTACGTTGTACAAATGAGGGTCATAGAAACAAATCACACAGAGATTCCTGTGTTCTTTCCTTATGTGTTTTTTTTATTCATTTCAAAATGATATTTGATGAATCCCAGTAATTATTAGATAAGAATCTGACTAGAAATTTGATTACAATTGAAAGTAATAATATCAAATTTATCTCTATATTCATATTGACGATCATTGAAGTTGACTTGAAACATCCAAAGGTAACTTAATCTAATACTTCAAATACATACAAAGTGTTTCCAGGCAGGTGGTCATAAAAGTGTATGGAAAAGGGTTTAAAAGTTAGGTCAAAACAATCCTGCTAAATACTGCATGAAGCAATAATATACAAAAGATATAATCTTAAAAATATATTTTTTAAATGTTGTTCATTATTTTATAATCACCTTTAAAATTTCATCATTTGAGCTTTAGAAACAAATTATTTATTTAGAAACAAACTACAACTAGAGGGATGATGGAAGAAATCGTGTGGACTAATAATATCCTAACGATTGTTAACCTTTAAGGCTAATTTGTCCGCTTTTGGGAACAACTCATATGGTCTCAGAGAAATCGTTGTCTCCATTACTACTGTGAAAATATGATTTAAACGGTTAGAAAGAGAAAACACAGAGATTATATCGAAATCTAGAAGTTAACCACAGAATAATTAAAATGGGCACTTTTGTCAAACAAAAGGTTCCGACAGAAATAAACTAATGATATTTCGTGAATTTTTTAAACATTACTTTAAAATAAAACGACAACGACTAATGTTTTTAATGCGTTTGTCTAATAAAATAAGTATGTTTTATATATATTTTAGTTACAAAAATCGTAAGGTGAGCCACTTAATTGTTTTGATGTTTGCTTTCAATATTTAAATATTTAAAAAAATATGATTATTTCTAATAATAAAATTAGACAGCTTATTTGATCACCTTTCAAAAACAGTTTTCGGGTTCGATCAGAAATAATCCATTATTTGGATTTTATTGCAAAGCGGAAATATTTAAAAAACCGAATTTCTAATAGATTATACCCGAGGCCGGAGGAGTGAATGAATATCAAACCCATCAAGTCAACAAAACATAAAAACGGATACCATCAAAGACAAGGAACACTAAATTGATACTTGTAAATAACATACAAATACAGTTGATGCTGATAGCTCTATTATAACCTGTACCACTTTCTCACAAACAACGCATCTCAATCTTACAGAAAGAGAGGTTACAACGTAGCTCTCAGCAGCAGTACATACCATCCATACACGACCTTAACGCGTTCAAGAGGAAAGTGTCGGACGGTAAACGATATTTAATCCGGTGGGCGTGGAACACAATGGGAAAAAGTAACAATAAGAATAAAGAGTGGTGGTTGCGTGTTATTATTACTGGTGGTGAGGGTTAGGTCATGAAACAATCGCTTATTGTGTTATGCGGTGGGGGAACGGAGGATTGAAGAGAATCGAGAGGTGAGGGATACAATAGACCAAGGGATTAGAAGTTATCTTTGAATCTGCAAATAAACGAGTGAAATCCACTACCTGAAACTAATGAAGGACATAATGATGAACTGAACGTAGAATTGTTCTATGCCTGTTAAAGACCACGCGATATTCTCATATTCCCATTGGTAGTGTATGGCAAGCGATATGCTGAAATAGGCCAAGCCACGATGCGTTAAGCGTAATGCGTACGCCACCTTATCTTCATATCAAAGTTCATTATTATATTAGGCAAATAAATCATCTTTTAAGTTTTCGTTCTTTCATTGTAGACAGTTTTCCGACAAATTACCGGAGTATACATACAAAAGTGTGAGACTGATGAAATTTCGCACACTTCCAAATAAGAGGAACGTCACTGTCTACATTAGATTTGGAAAAACTCTTGCTAATAAACTTAACCAAATTATATGCGATGGGGGAAAATTACTTGTGTTAATGCGAATAACGTTGAAATTATTCAGTGCATAAGTTAAACAATCGACTCACTTTGTTATTGGACTGCTCAAGGCTTAGTAAAATAAATATATTCAAATTTTCATAACAGGATGTACAAGTGCAGTGAAGGTAATTATATTAATATTGCATTATTCGCAATGCGACCGATTATCACAGTAATAAAAAATGTTACGAGAGTCAATCCCAGTCTTATAATGGATCGAATTTATCGTTCCTTTAATCAATAAAAAAACACAACTCATGGTTTGACAAAAGAATGTGAGATGTTCGGATCAGTCATCTGATATCAGTAACAAAAAACATCGATAAATTATTGTGAATTAGGACGAGACAATACCCTAAAATAAACCCAGAATCTTGACGACGTTGTAAGTGAAGCAGGCGTGCACAAAAATACGCGACGCACGGCCCTGGTGTATTGGACAGACCTGCGGTTGAATTTGCCCTATCAAATCTCTAAAATAAAGTAAGAATCTTAAGAACATAAGTGATGAAATCGTGTGAAAACAATATTCGGCGTGCGGTCATGTCGACTTTACCCTAGCAGACTTAGAAAATTGATCTTTCCGTGGAATTTATTTTAATTATTTCTGATGAACGTATTACTAAAATCGGAAATGTTTCTAGAGGGATCCCTCGGGAAGTTACTAATTCATCATCTAGAAAAATAAAAGCTGGTGCTTACCGTTAATTATATAGTTTTATAAAATTTTAATACCGTTTTACATAAAATATTTTAATGGCAAGGTCATGTTTTTGATAATCTTAAATATAAATAACTTATATCCCTAGGGATCCCTCTAGAAACATTTGAGATTTTAGTAATAAGTTCAACAGAAATAATTAAAATGTGAGCGTCGAGCCAACCCCCGATATTAGTCCTACGCCGCCTTAAAAAAATGCAGTATTTTTTGTGACGCACTAGTAGAAGTATGGTATCCCCTTTAAGAGAGCCTGAAAGAGATCAGGTAGGGGAAGAAGGAGGTTTTGGAGGTACCTGACTATTCAAATCTGATCACTAAACGTCGATAAATCCATTTCAAGTAATATTTAGATTCTAAATGGTGATCTCTCACAAAGGTGATACTGAGAGTATCTTCCACTCTGGAACAAGACGCAAATATTTGAATTGAATTCAGAATTTTCAAATAACCGACAGCTAAAATAATATTTTATTTTATGCCGCTGAATTCAAAGTTGCGACTAGATCCAATGATCTTGCTGCTCACGGAAGTTATCGTGATTTTATTTTTCTGTTTCGTTTTAGCATCATCCTCGTGATGGTCTAATTATTATTAATCAATTAGCTAAAATATTTTCATAATGTGCGTTATAAAGTTATTAGTAAGATAAAACGTTAAACAACATTATTATCAGGAAGAAAAATACTCGGCCTTGCTATAAATATTAAACTCGGAAGTACTCTCAATTCGCAATCAGCAATATATTAGTAGGAATGTTTATAAAATAAAACACGACGGTCGTAAAGTAAAAATAAATACGTATCTTAGAAAATATACATTATAAAAAATCATGTTAATTTTTATAATAAATTATTATGTTTATTTAATTGTCATGTTCCGTATTTAGCTACAATTTCAGCAATCTTAAATTCGAAACAAAAAACTGTTTATACATAAAAAGTGAGCTCTGGCAGCATGAAAAATGCACAGCTCTTCTATCATGTTCCAAAACAAGAAAACTAAATTGTTAATTGGCTAAGGGGTAGGTTACCGCCAACCAACTCGGTCTTGGCACACACTCCTTGCCTCATTCACATTCATACATCGTCTCATACGTGCTCTTCTATTATGGCCGGACTCAAGTATATGATTCAGTTAATCGTGCCATGTCTTTCTCGGGAGTCCCCGACTTCTACCATTGACATTTGCGTTATATATCAATAATAATATTTGGATGATTTATATAGTGCCGTTTTTGTGCAAAATAACACTCCTTTCCTCGTTCATTCGCTTTACATGCCCAAAATATCTAATTGTCCTTTTTTTTAATCTTACTCATTATGCTTATATCAGTCTCGCATTCTATGCGGATCTTCACATTTCTAACAAAATCATACATGGTTTTACCACACATACGCCAGTCCAGCATACACGTACAGCATTCAGTCTATTTCTTCCATCTTTTAAATTAATATTTGAAGGAAAAAAAAATGGGAGAACCCAAAACAGGTAGGTAGGTACTAATATAAATCGACCTCTGCTTTGACAGAGAAAGAATTCACACCAGAGTAAAAAATACTGTTCGATGACTTTACATCAAAAATATTTGTGTCAAATATCTGGCAATGAACGCGATACATTTATATGCACATTTTACGCTGGCTCGCTTCCAAAAAAAGAGAAAATTTCCAAGATTCAAGGCTAGATAGAGACGCATTGAAAGAGTTGGCTAAATTTCGGAAAAGGGGGTAAAATTACTTTCTTCAATAGACTCCATGAACGTCACCAACCTAGGTGGAACCAGAGTAGAACTTGGGGAAAGACCGCCATTCAGAATCGAAACATTACTTGAAATAGCATCAGTCATGATTGGTGACCAGATCTGAATAACTAGGCACGTCCAAAACTTCCTCTTTCCCATCTTGCTTAAGCCTTACAACATACCCCATCACCGCCTCAACCTGAGACTATTTACAGATTTAGAACTCCATGTTATTCAAGTCACGTTAATTATTGATATGTCCGGAAAGCATTAAGATTACCTACATGTAAAACATGCTGACAGATTTGTTACTTGTTAATTGGCGTTCGATTTACTAAACAGAAAGGAAACCAAAAATGAAAAGCGTTTTTCATCTTTAAAACATGCAAGATGCAAAAATAAAACACAAAGACAAATAGGGAATTCCCTGTAACCTGTAACCCGCATTAAAATACAGGGAATAATTCACTGAATAATAGATATATTTTTATCAGATATTATATAAGACACTGGCATGTTGTCTTACGTTCGGAAGTAAAAGGGTAAATGTAATGATAAACATGCAACAAAATGGGTTGGTACAATGTAATATGACTTATAACTTAGTAACGTTCTTATCGAAGAACGTAAGATTGTATTTGATTTTTAAAATAAACATTGAAACATATTATTACTATAAATATTTTAATCGGAATACAAAAATGGCAATCGTAATCTAAAATTGAAATGTTCAACTGATTTTGTTTACTTGGAGATTTATTATAACTTTAAAACTCATTTAAAATCAAGGATAAATCGTATGATAACATAAGAGGACAGAAGTCGTTTTTATAATATAGAAATTGGTTCGTAAAAACTTTGAAAAATTAAAAAAATGTTAGAAAAACGATAATAATGTAGTCCTACCTAATAATTTATTTATTATTTATTTATTTTATATATAAATTACAAAAAATACACAACAAAATGAACCTTTGTCTGTCCAACTGTCCAACATAATATTCTTACAATGGAATGGCGATGCTGTCAAAACAAATTTTGGGAACATTGTTGATTGCATTCGAAGTGATAGGATGGTTTCTTTATCCTTGAAAGAATCGCAAAGATGTAATTTATTACTAGGGTCAATTTGGATAACATTAGTAATTGCATTCAGAATAGATGATTGTTTTCTTTCGGGACATCACAAGTCTGAGATTCTTTCCAGGGCATTTTGGAGAACATTCACAATTGTATAGTCAGAATTTCGACATTTATAAATCAGTATAAGACATATGAATCTTACAGTACTTTTTTTAAAATTTCATAGGTGATAGAAATTACACATTACTAGAACAGAATATATGCCGTATGACATATGAATTTCCAATTTTAAAATTTCGAATCTTTATTTATTAAATGGTCAGTCATTATTTTACAGTAAACGTATTATACAGATTCGTAAATTTAATTAATAACAACAATGAAGATCAAGTATTAGGAACAAAAATAACCATTTTTAAACTTGAAATAAAAAGTGACTTTAGATCCTTATCTCTCATAAGTATAAAATAGCCTTTTGGAATATAAAAAAGAAAATTCAACATAATATTATCAACGCTTTTACATTTTTTTCTATCTAATTACTTAAATAAGTAAAAATAAAATAAATTTAATTAAGATTTTTTTTAAATACATATTCGTTGCATTTGTATATCTTTAAGAATAAAGATAATGCCGCATTTTCGATGTAGTGCATTGATAGTGCCAGAGAGCGTCCACTGTTGCTGTCGCTAATTAATATCTACCTAATTGGAATATCATAAACTATGCTAAATAATATAACAAAATTGATTAAAAGGTATTCCTCTTCGTAATAATATTAGTGTAGCAATAGTTTATCTGCATTATTGACTATTGCAGAATGCCGGCATGTTTTAATAATGGTGATTGTAAACTAGTTGTACCTCGCCACGCGTTTCTGTTGTTCAGTCTGTCAAAATTTGGAAGCAAAAAAAAGCGAAGAACTTTCGGAAATTTAAGATTTAAGAGAACAAACGAACATTTCAATTTTTATTTATATATAAGATAGATGTTTCAAGTACTGATGTTAAGATACTTTCCCTTGCATTATTTAAATAAAGCTTTGCATAGAAGACTACAGTATTGATGAATATATATATTTTTTAATATAAAACAAAGAGACCTGAAGTCTTTTCGATATTTACCAGATCAAATAAATAAAATATTGGTGCTACCGCAATACAATAACACGATATCATAATACCATTTATATAATATGATAACAATGAACGAAAAAATACAAACAGCCGCAAAATTTCAGTTTTTAATGTAAGTATTGTATTGAAAATAATTTAAAACTTACCCTAAATTAGAAATATCATCCCGCATAAAATAGGCGAGCCATACCAAACAACTCATCTTAGGAACTGACCATTGACTAAATAATTGCATGCCAGACATATTGAATAATCACCGAATGCACAACACTAATCTTCCTCTGCTAGGCTAAGCAAAACTGTCATTTATAACGTCATCAAACGGAGTCGCGGTGAGAAAAGGTGGACGGGACTGAAAGGACTGATTGTCGTTCTGCACTTTCAGGTGGGCGGGACTGGGACTGAAAGGACTGGCTGTCGTTCAGCGCTAAAAGGTAATTACTTTGGGGAAAATGGCGAATTACTGATAATACTAACTTATCATATAATATCCAACTGATAAGACAACGAGCGCACGCGGAGAACATTGTACGGTTCCCGTACACGAATTATTTGAACAAAAAACACAAGTTGATAACGAGTTCACCTGACCATTGCTTTTTCAATAATATTCAATGGATTATAAAGGGGCCAAGGTAAAATAGAAATAGCTTGAAAAAGTAAGGTGAAAAATGAATATTACTGATTTATTAAAAATCTATTCAAATTTTTGGTAATCCGGTTAAAAATGGGACTGCAGGCCGGTTCCTGATCCTGATTAACTTTTAATAAATTCGTAAAAATAACGGAACACGTGTTCATACACCTGCGTTTATATTAGACGAAATGCGATAAATTGACATATTAGTATTATACTAATCGTTTTATCAGGAAACCTATTAATTCAACCGGCAGTTTTTAACCGGATAACGAATAATTATAAAGAGATTCTTAATAAACTAGAGATATATTTTATCTGTAAGTTTTCTTCGTGCAAAATCAAAATAAAGATGGTTTGGATAAATTGCAATATGGGGTGCAAGCCTTTTTTGTAACGTTTTGAGATACAAAGAAGAAATAGCACTCAAACATTAAACGTGCAAATTACCCAAAAGAAGCAAACAACAGTAATGTCCGTAAATTAAAACATCGGTAAAAGCTTAACGGGAAGTTCGATAGTCTATCACTGAATCTCGATAAAAAAACTAAATTAAAAACCCAGGCACAAAAGTAATAAATTGAACATTTGATGTTTTAAGTCGCATGTACAGATAATTTGGTGATTTGGCTACAAATACATATAACTAATCCAGGCGATAAGAATTTTGTAAAAATTGCTTTATCGGGATATTAGCAATATGGAAGTGCTCTTTATCTCCCATCGACAAGGTAAAGCCCAGGTAAACAATCGATGCGGTGATAATAATAATATGTTCAGCACGCTATTTTTATAATATCAGATCAATACATTTTTCCATCAACAAAGGAGTGCATTGTATCGGATAACTGCATAGGAAATAATGAAACGAAGGTCACTTCGCAAAGTCAACGTAAAATAATTTGACTCACTGATGCAAAACGTTGTCTTGAAAAAAACTTGGATCACGTATAACATAGTTATATAAAACGAATGAAAAACCTTTTTATGACGTAGGGAAATCAACTTTTTAGAGCGCGCCTTTTTTTGTCAATTTATTATTAAAAAATGGATACAATATAAACAACACTTAATAATTTTAGTAGAGTATAATTAGTTGGATGTTTTCGAAATCAGTCAGTATTTAATTTATTAAAAAAAAAAAAACACATGGACACCATATAAAAACACAATACAGAATTAATTCTGGTATATTATAATTAGTTAATATTCAAAATAGTGATGTTGTATATATTTCAAACACTAAAAAATAAACACGTAAAAAATTAAAGATTTTTAGTACAGGTATATATGTACATGTATTTCAGAGAAATGCGTCTACGTATTTGGATTGCCACCGAAAGCTAATATAATGCATTGTCATCGACAACTAGCCCATCTGCCGAGTTTCAGCTCTATCAGATGTATGGAAGTGGGTTAATTTCCACTTCCAAGATATGATAATTCATCACATCTTTAAAAAGTTATATAAAGTCATGGAAAGTGATGAAACAAAAACTTTATTAACTGGGTTAAGTAGGTTAGGTTAGGTTAAAAAGTTATTATTTTTCTTCGTTTTTAAGGACTTTATATCACTATTTAAAAGTGTGTTGAATAGTCACTGTGTTGAGTTAGCATGGAACCATGATTAACATGTCTTTTGTACGGAAATAATATTTGAAACTACTACATTATGTAAACGTTCTATGAGTAATCGACGTAATTTTTAGTCAAATTAAATTATCAAGTAGGAGACAATTAATAAACCCATATTGTCTCATTTTTTCAATAAGCACATCTAAATGAAAAATAAAAAAGTGACCCATGATTTCTAAAGCACTTACTTCGCACTGAGAAAACTTACTGATATAATATATTGTTAAAAAATAATTTAATAGTTTGTTTAAAAAAATTCGTTATCCTGTTAAAAACGGGACTGCAGGCCTTTAACGAATAAATTGACAGAGTTCATAACTATCAGTAATGCACTAATACGTTACGAGGAAGTCAGAATATGTGTTCTTAAAAATTATAATTTTTTCGCATGTCGTCCATTATATTTATTATGACAAGGCCACCTACATGAACACGTGTTCAGGTACTCATTTTCTCCGTGCGGTATGAAAAAAATTCTGTACGCATTGCAATATATTAGACGTGAACTAATGGCATTAAACTAATAAGTTATAGGCCTGAGTGTATTGACTTTGACATTCAAATTATTAAAAGGATGATTCACTCAGGATTGAGGAGTGGTGTGGTGAGTGCCACTGCGGGTGACTCAGATTTGAGTATGGGAAAATGTAAATGAAAGTAAACTGTACAAAAGATAAAACTGTATAGGTACCAAGTAGGTATAAGCCATTAAAATAGCTATTACGTAATCCCATTCCCATATATACAGGGTTTTCCAATAAGAGGTGTTATTTTGATATGCAATCGTAAAAGATCAATGGTTTCGTTGCTTGTGTGGCACGTAGTGCCGTCTTGTTGAAATTAAACGTTGTCCAGATCAATACCATCCAATTTCGGCCATAAAAAATAATTAATCATCTCTCGATAGCGATCCATTCACCGTAACTGTTGCTCCAGCCTCATTTTCGGAAAAGTAAGGTCCAATGACTCTGCCGGACCATAAACCGCACCAAACAGTCACACTTTGAGGATAGAGAGGCTTTTCAACAATAACTCTTGGGTTTTCCGAGCCCCAGATGCGACAATTTTGCTTGTTGACGAAGCCACCGAGGTGGAAATGGGCCTCATCACTCAAGATGATTTGCATTTGATTCACTCAAGTGAATTTTAATAATTTCAATGCGTTATTGAAGCGTGTATCGTTCCATTTTTATTAATGGCGTAGTTTCTACTTGTCAAATGTAAAAAAAAGACAGCTTCAAAAGTAGGTAACATCTACCGAAATAGCGGGCAATTCAAAATAACACGTTTAATTGGAAAACCCTGTATTACGTGCATGGTACATAGTTAAAATAAAGATGTCTTTATTGGGCCTTTGCATATCCAGGAAATTGTATTCAGTAGTAAGAAGTAATATTGAAAGTAAATATTTTACGGTATAAGGTATTTAGCCGGATAGATTAGATAATAATTTATATTAATTGCTAAATAATTTATATTTTTTAAACTAATATTGCACAAAATTATTAGAAAAGGCATCTGCCTGGGTCACAATGTATCTAGCCTTGTAATGCAGCTTATCCTCGACGCATGTGTACTTACGTATCAACACGTAACACGTGTAACACGCACCCTAAGGCTTTTAACCACCGATTCCTGGGGACATTTGGAGTTAAAAATGTAAATGTCGTTTTGCAGTCCGATAGTAATAATTTTTATATTTTTCCATTACACGGCTGATAAAAATACTGACAGCTTCCGGACACCGTAACGTGACACGTAATGGTAACTATACATTTGCGAACCGAAACGCGAACCGAGCCACGAAATACGGGAAAGGAACAAAGCAAATGCAAGCGGCGTTTCGCGCCATTTGCGGTTGCTTCATTCCTTTCCCATAAGTTGAGGTTCAGTTCGGCAGTTTGGCTTGCGTTTAGGCGTTAGGTCTGAGGTGGTGAAAAAAAAATTGGCAACAAGATATAAAAAAAGGAAATAAAATTAAGGAAAAATACAATACAAGATATATTTAATGTCGCCTTTATGAAATATCAGTAATCAAAACCAATACAGGGATGTAATGATCCCATTGCACTTGAAGTGGAATGACACTAAACTGCGCTATATAAATGCCAGGATATTAGTAATATTGATTTCGTGCATATGGGATTCCTGGTGGTGCCCTCTAAAGAAGCGATCGTACATAGTAACAATAACGAATGAAATAAGTATTAAGCACCTCTTACTTCTGGCTTTCGCGTGGTAAACGATTCTTCATGGAGTCATTATATCATTGAGCTCCGCCTGATGCGGATGTAGGTAGGTACTTGAAAATTAACTTACCTGAAACAAAAAAAAAGAAAACAAAATATAATAACTGACAATGGAAAATACAGAGTTGCGTAAATCGATATTTATGATTGCTGGAAAAGATATATTCACCCTACGCTGCCATTACAGAAGTAGGATAACCCGGAGGTATAACCAAACGTAATTGAACAAACCAGAAACATTAATGAACAGAATTGAATGGTGTTGCACAGAACTGTGTTCTGTAGACCAAAAATACTTATTCATTCTGTGCAAGGAACTAGATGAAGTAATCGTCACACTCGGGTGCTCGACTACCAAATCTAATGCAGAGATTTGGCATTGCATGCTTTATACATTAAGCTGTATTTCCGCAATATCGCGATTGCTTTCTGGGTTACCAAGAAATGTTCACGAATTCTCTTAGAGCTCCGTGGCTCAGCGGTAAGAACTTTGATAAGAGATTGATGGTTTAAAACTGGTAAAAAGATGCATACATAAGCAATCAATACCACTATCATAAATAATTGTTTGAAATGGCTTTAAACATGTTAAATGTGTGTATATTCAAACCATAACCTTCCCCCTCTATTAGTTACTACCTCACAACATTTACCAATTGTGGGTGTCACACTAAGTAGTAGGATTTGTGCTTAGTGGTATGGTTTACAACTAATGCGAGTGAATTTGAGTTCCTTGAAAAAAACACTAGGCGTTAGGTGTACACCCACATTTAGACAACAACTATGAAAATGTGTACATATATTTTTATACTTTTTTAATTAAATACAGTAATTAGGTATAAAATCATATTTACAATGGGTTTGTACTTAATAAGAGATTTGAATATTACTCTTCCATAGAAGCGTCAGCTCGTGTTTGTAAGATAATTGTACAGTATATTATTGTAGTTATTTATAAGTAATTAATAATATGATAGGTAGATATAGTATATAGTATAGACAGTTGATGTTTCGGATGATACAATTATTATTCTAGTGTTATCTTAAAAGTACGGTATAATTCCTATTATATGTAATAATATACCTTATTGAAAACATTATACAATTCGCAGAAGCAATCACTTTATATGATGGAACTTAAAAAAACCCAAATAAGTGGCAATCATTGAATCGCTGAACCACAATATTCGTTTAGGCAAATCTCAAAAAAATACCAGTCGAGCAAATCATAAGCCGCCTAAAACAGATTTGAAGTCAATATATATCTAGCAATAGTACCTTCTTTTCACTCTTTTCAACGACGGTAATAACTCCGGTCTAAGAGTGGTGAAGTATTCACTTTAAAAATACTGGCAGCCATCCAAGGAAGGAGTGAAGTGAAGAGCAAAGGTCAAGGCCTCAAACCGAGAGAATAAAATACGTATCATTATATGTGAGGAGAAGGCATTGCAGCCAGCAGGGTCCGATAGAGCTGCCAATATTTCCACCGAAAATAAATGGGTTGCATTTACAAAAGACTACCTACTTCAAAGTTATGTGCATATTAATATAGGATGATAACTTTGAAAGCTTTCCAAGCAAAGCAAGAGATCCAAAGAGAGATTACACGTGTTAAATGTCATCAACCGTTTTGGCCACACATTGCTGCGCAAACTTCGTTTCGTCCATTATGAGAGCATTGGCAAATGAATACTTTATTTGTCTGACGCCGGTGGACTATGGCACCCAGAATTGGAAAAGTTATAGGGATTGGGAAAGATTGATGTGGTAACTAAATATAGCTAAAGACATTTCAAACAAGGTTTCTTTTCTGAATGTTGGTCCCATATTAGAGAGATCCTGAAAGCATCTTCCACACTGAAACGAAGTGTGCCATATTTGGAATTTATACTTATTTAGGAGGTCTTGGTTTTTACCACTTTACCAGGTCATGTATTAATTTTAACAAAAAAATGGAGTTCGAACCCATAAAATACAAGTCACCTAATTGTATTTATTGACGTCAATTAATGAATGCAATAAATCAGATCAAATGCATCAGATTATTCTTGGAAGATAAATAATTATAAATTTCCTAACAAACTTCAATGAACAATAAGAAAAACGAAATACTGTAATAAATTAGTCCCAGAGAGTAAGGGTAAGTGACGTCATCGTCTAGTACCTTCTTTCTTTTTCGTTTTAATACAAGACATGTGAGAAAGAAGAGGACGATCGCCGAAGACGTACGTACGAAGTAAATACAAATTGAGAATAAAAAATACTTATATCAGGAGAAGTCCTTGGCAAAACTAATCCCTTGCGATTTTCCACCGCGAGGAAATAATACATGTCAGTATATTTACTGTCAACATGTTGCCTTGTTGTGGCAGCGAAAGCCAAACGCAATATCATATCATTGCGAAAATATCCGTTACCTACACAGAATCATAGAGTATTATGAACGTGGAAATCTCTTTTTTACTGATGTAAATATCAACATCATCCCAAATACCATACGTCACCTGCACAGAATCATCGAAACTAAATCGTTACTACCAAACAGAAAATCCATAGAAGCCCGTCGTCCCACATCCCAATCGACATAAACCGAATGCTGCAGACCCTTCGCAGAAAATTAAGTTCGCTATAGTAAGGCAACGGTTTGCAGCGCAGTTCAATGTAGACCTTTTCTGCGCAAAGTCTTGCAGCGTACGGTTTATGTCGATTGCTTACCGACCCGTGGAACCACGGGCGAAGTGTGATCTACACCGATTTGAAAGAAAATTCTGATGTCGCAAATTAACATAACACCTTTTGACTCCTCGGCTCCAAACAGGCTAGTTAAAATTTCAATATTTCAGGTTTTTTTTAACAATTTAACCGAAGTAACAGAAAAAATAAACAGACACGCCCACAACACATTTATATCGGTTTATTTCTTGAGTGGTCGGTTCAAACGTTGAAAACCCATTCACGACGTACATTTTAACGAATTTCTTGCTGAAATTTCGAATGGTGGTGGGAGAAGTATTAAAGTGCAAAATAAGTATTAAAGTGTAAAATGGGGTGAGTTTGCTTAATTTTCACCATTGAACTAAATAACGTTTTTTATTAAAAAAAAACATTTGCGTGGGAAAAATGTTGTGCTTATATTTAAACCATCTAAATATAAGTGTTTGGGGAGAAAAAACATAAAATAAAAACCTGGTGTTCAAAGTCACCTTTCGGAGTCGGGCAACTGTGACATACATTTTTAAGCTTATTACAATGATGCGCCAATCCCCAAAAAATTGTAAAAAAATTGCGTTTTCGAATATTCAGTAGTGTACATATAATTTGTACACCGATTGAAACTGATATACTTTGCCGTATAAATGACACGAAACTATTATAAACTATTAAAATATATTTAAAAAAAAACAGCCTGCGTAAGTTCGTGCTCGCAAAACTCGAAAAGTAGTAGATAAACATCTCTGAAAATGTCAAAGTTTGTTGTTATTAGTGCCAGGAGTGTTTAGAGCAGTGGCGGTTCTTCCCTTAGGTCAATTGGTGTTTGACCCCCCAAATTTATAAGACAACAATAATAATCAATTAAATTCATCAAAACAACTGGTATTATTCTTAATTTATTTAAAATGTAACGCGAAACAGCAGCGGCGGCGAGTGACTAGCAGTGGCATCTGTTGTCTCTAATGGAAGCTTTCATTCATAAGTCCACACGATTCGCTGGGTCAATTTAAAGAATGTCCACTTTTGCATCTTCTGTCCCTATGCGCGCCATAAAATAAACGAGATAGCAACATATTTTTCGTCGAAGTAAAAATTAGGTACCGAATAAAGCTTAGGGACGCTTAGGTCATGACCGTGAGGGAGACAACACGATGAATATTATATGTTTTATAGAGATGGTGACATAAACAAATGTCGGTTTTTCATTTTACACGCTTGTAGTGTGTGTAACAATGGTTGTTTTTCAATTGGATAGTTCGGGAAAGATTTGGAATAATTATTTATGTTGTTATCCATTTAGAATGAAGCTGAATAACGAAACAAAACAAAAAACGTAAAAGATCTTTCTCAAATAGAATCTAACTCTTATTTTATTTACTTTAATGTACAACTACATTAAAACTTAAAATCTTAAAGATAATTTGCCGCAAGTAGGACTACATGGATTGTGTATTTATTTCAAATTTACCATATTAACATAATATGTATTTAGAGTCCGCGACCTATTGATATAGATAATAATATATGGGCATTTTTCACAATATCAAATAAAGATTAGTCACACATTTTTTTCAAATGACCTACCACGACTTTAACCCTAGAGCCGCCACTGGTTTAGAGAGTGTGTATGTTGAATGGTAGAGTAAGTCGGGGACGCCTGACAACTACTTAACTAACGCGATATCTGCACTGGAATGAGATACGGAGTCGAATTAAAGTAGATGTACATAATGTAGATTTTTAACTGTAACATTGTGGTATATAATAGTGAATGGTGAAAGAAGTCGGAGACGCCCGAGACATTAGCAATAGCGAAGCATTGCGGAGTTCACTAGTGGTCGAATATAACTACAAACTAACTAAATTTAAACTTATTTTCTATGTTTCATTGCATGCACCGCAGAATAAAGAAGAAACTCGAAATGCCTTCCATACAAATTTGAATAGAAACAAATGTACTACTGGCTTAGTGCCTTTTGGTTCTAGACCATTTAGCACGCGGTCGGTCTCTCTTAAATTGTATATCGCCATCCCATTTGAATTTCGTAATCATAATGAAACACAGTTTTGTATGAAAATACTGGCCCAAGTTGGACTTATATTTGGATCACGAAATACGCCCACAAGGCACTTCTTTATTCTAAGGTGTATCCACGTAGCCCGAAAAAAACATTAAAAGGAAGGGAGCAATTAGAGTGGCACGACATTTATGAAAGTTTTATCAAACTTAATAATTTCATAAAGCAAAATAGCGATTAAGTAAAAAAAAAATCTGCACAAATGAAATGTATCTGAGGCAATTTGGTAGTTTTATAAGGAACCTAAAATATTTAATTATATAACTGGCCTAATAGTTACCAATTTTACAATGAAACATCACGATTTACCTTAATAAATGTTTTTACTAATTAAATATGGTCGCAAAGAACGAGACTTTGCGTTGCGGAAATTATGCAGAGATCCGCAATGATAAAGTCACCCCATATTACGGTTACGGAAAAAAAAAGATTCATTAATCCCCAATAGTAACGAGAAGAATAAGATCCAAACTGAACTTTGTGTATAAAACTAATGGTGTTCCTATAATTTTCGGGTTCCATAAGGAAATTCATCCCGAATGGGTTAATTCTCTTCGATACTGCATCTATTCCTCTGTCGTACTTGTGTAGGCACTTTATACAAAGCTTGAGTTTCTGCACGACTACGATGCTCATAAGTCCTCGATGCACTTGTTGGTGGTTTAATTTGAAATGTTTCACTTTACTTTGTTGCGTACAACAAAGTTCGTTGACGGCAACGGAACGTACACCGCTAAAAGCGAGATCGATAAATGAACCAGTGAAGGACGTAATCAGATTTAACGCCTTTATTTTTATTGGCCGAAAAGCCACAACATATATACACGATAATAAATACAGTTCTATGACACGTCGTCTTTATTGCCCAATAAATCGTTTATTACTTATTATAAAAATAACGCACCTATTTACTGGTAGTAAAAATACACGTCCATCTTTATGGATAAAAACAATGTACGTAGGAATACTTCGAACACAACTCAATTGTAGTCGATTGAATTGAATCATGTTTCATTTTGTAAAATTCAAAAATATCCCTTCAGATTAGTGATATTTAATTTAAAGCGTGACAGCTATTTTGCCTTTCGAAGGTAAGCTAACTATTAATGGCAATGCCTTTGAAAGACGGTACCCATGAAAGGCGTAAAATAAACATATCTAGGAAAGGAAGAACTGAGGAAACATTTTTGATCAATTAATATTAAAAAAAAGGATAATGATAAAAAATAAGTAGATAGGTACATAATTACTAAAAGGTAATTAATTTTAAAATATCATAAAAATGATAAAAAATTAACCTGACCTAACTGATATTGAAAAACAATTCACAAACAAACAAAAACAAAAAGTGCCTAAACAAATGCATTATGTACTAAAAATACATAACCTTCATTAATTAATTGATCTATGCCGATGTGAAAAAAACCCGATTGAACCTATTCACAAGAATTTTCGACTCCTAGACCCCAAACCCGCCAAACAATTATTTAATAATTTTAATGTTTCAAAACTTAGACTCAATTTCAACCAAAGTAAGATAAAATTTATCTTACTTCGGGCATACACACACGCTCACAAAAAACTATTTATAACTTCTATCGGTTTCTTTTTAATGAAATACCTATTTTAAATATGTGACGAACCATAAATTTGAACAGCAGAAGAATTATGAAATGGATTGTGCGACGCACTTTTAAACATATTTGCGCAAGTGACAAGACGACAAACTAAAAAAAAGTTAGATTAATTCTTGGCAAGCGAATAAAAAAATAAGTACTAAGCATTTTCCCAGGTTTAGAATACCATAAAATCCACGGTGGGTGTCTTGGCACACTAAGGACGGGTGGTTTGGGAGAATTCGAACAATTCATCAAATTTCAACGTTCATTTTCGGGTTCTGTGAAAGTCCTATTCAAGTTATGTTGTTATATCATTATAGTTGCTTGACAGAACTGAAATAATAACAGAACTTGAAAAAATCTTTTACAAACTTGAAAATTAAGTTTGAAATTTGAAGAATTGTTCAAATTCTCCGAAACAACCCGTCCTCGGGGTTAAAGGACTTTGAAGGATACAAATTGAAGACATGAGCAGTAGGTAATACAAAATCATGTGTTTTTGGATTTAAAATTTGATAGCTTTGTAACATTTTAGATGCTTTAATTAAATGGCGCGAGTAGAAGACATATTGGCCTTTGAAACAACGAGCATTTTTATAAGCCCAGAAAAAATAGTATCAGGCCTATAATAACTGTTTTTTGTATTTCTTTGGCATTCACTATGTAACAATTTCTAGACATTTTTGTTTTTAATGAGTTTTATTATTCCAATGTACATTTGTTACGTATAAAATATTTTGTTGTATTATATTTTATACGTAACAAATGTACATTGGAATAATAAAACGTATAAAATATTTTATTGTATTATATTTTATACGTAACAAATGTACATTGGAATTATAAAACTCATTAAAAACAAAAATGTCTATAATAACTGCTTTAAAGTACGAAATCTCGTACTCGCGAACCCAATTTCAATATTTATAACTTCACAGAACTATATAAAGCACATTTTTTGTAGGGTTTTTTTTGCATAAATTAAAACAGGCGGTTGGTGTTAAGCGGGAATTTAAACCTTATCGCCATCCCAATACGGATTGTTATTGTTTGCGGCCGGATTCCAAATGCCACAATACCCTTCAATTTTTGGTCATAATTAACAGGTAATATTAGTAGGTACTACTATTATTTATAAGTCATTTTAACACGAAAACAACAAGTTCAGCTTCGATACGCCACGGAGTAGTGCAACTGAATCTGGTAATACATAATTATAATATCGTTCATACCGTAGATAATTTACATAGAACCGACACCCGCCTTCATTATTGTTATTGTCTGCTACTATAAATAGTCCACATTCAGGGCAGGAAAGGGTCACCGCGTCACCAGTTCTCAACGGGTCACCGGGAATTTATACACTTTATGCGAAAACAATATATTTATTTCGTGCTGGCATTTAGGGGGTAATGGAATATCTCATTGCGTGCTTTGATATTTTATCTAGCTTTTTCAAAAGCATGATTTACGAAATATAGCTAATTAGATGTAATGTATAGCTTCGCTGTGAGTCTTATTTCCTTATATTTCTCTGAAAAAGCAGAATTTGATGTCGTCTCAAACAGAATCTTTAAAAGGGTATTTAATTATATTTGAGACGGTTCCATGATATTTCATCAAAATGAAAATACAACACACCTTTAAAAAGTGATGTAGTCATTAAAAGTGATGAAACAAACTTTATATCAATTTTTGTTAAGTGTGTTAAATTGTCATTTTGATGAGATACCCGGTCACCATTTCAGAGAGACAATTTATTTTTAAGAAAATTTTTTTAAATAAAACTTTTTTTTTCGTTTTGACTGAGTATTTATCATTCCTATCCAAGAATTGGAGTCGACAACTTTACCAACCTCGCCAAATGCCGATCGGGTCGACATCTATTTCGTATATTCACTGCTGTAATGTCATCTGCTTTCAGAGAAATGCGACTATGTCCACGTCTGTGTACGTTGCCACTAAAATAAATAATAATGCATTGTCATCGATAACGAGTCTGCCGAGTTTCATCTCATTCGGAGGACGGAAAGTGGGTTAATTTAAGCTTCCAAAATTTGAATTCATTCATTCCCGAAAGCAAAAGAGGAATTCAAATAGACGAACTAAAAAACAAAAAAAAGGTCCTGTAAAGCTGCCATATGGCTGCTTGTTTGTATTAATATACAATTTGTGTTAATTAATAAGGAATATGAAGCATAATATATACATAATACATTCGTAGTGTACCAATATACATATTGACATTATTACAATGATAACAACTCACCTGTGGGGACAGCTACTAAAAATGCAAATACATATCAAAATTTCGATATGTTTTCGTGTCCTATAACGCATAAACAGGGTTTTTGTCATTGAAAGTAGGTATATTGCATTAACGGTACAATTAAAATGATTTGGATCCAAACTTGTAGTGTCATAAAAATTTATAAAAAATGAATAATAACTAACTAAAAATAAATTACTAGTATGTAACGTAGTTTCCATGCTTTGAATACCCAGCTTTGTACACGGAGGAAAATGAGTAATGCTGATTTATTAAAAATTTATTCAAATTATTTGTAATCTTGTTAAAAATGGGACTGCAAGCCGCGTCCTGATAAAATTTCAGGATTTTTATGAACACGTGTTCTGACAACGTGACAAAACATGGGCATTTTACTTAAAGTTTATAAGGATACCTATCAATTCATTCGTTAATGACCTACAATCCCGTTTTTAACAAGAATACGAATAATTTGAAGAGATTGTTAACAAATTATAATAAATTTATATCAGAAATTTTTATACAAATAATGTTAAATTAAAAACAAAAACATAATAATTTTGGGTTAATTGTTTTTTTTCTATTATTTTATAGTTACGTAAATTTTTATCATATTCCACGTCTTTACAATTTTAATTTTAGGATTCTCTTTTTTTCTCAAATGCACAAACCTACCTATAGAGTACTTCATCTTTCGGCCTCGAATTAAGGCAAAAAACGTTGTGCAAATTTCGTTGTGCCAGATCCCACCGCTCGAGAGTTTTGCATTTCAGAAAAACATATTCTTTGCTTTATAATAGATGACAATGAAAACTTTGAATAAATTTAGCAAGGGTACACGAGATAAAAATCTCAAAAACGGCGACAAAATTTAATTAAATCCAAGACACGTCGTCAAACTGCGATCATTTCCGAGAAGTAATATTACGCACTGCACAAAATAAAGCATTCCGTCCATGCGACACAAAACAAATAAAAAATATCAGCTTCCTGCTCCTGCTGTGTATGTACACGACTGCAAACGCATACTGAAAGCTCAGAAACAAGCTTTTGAACAAAGAAGAAAACTTATCTGTAATTAGTCCTCCGCAAGATTATTACTATTACTGAAGCATTGTGAATACTCTGTTTATTAGGCATTGTTTACAATACAAGTCGAATTACTAAACAGTTGTGGTTCTCAGAAATAATCATTAGGTTCTGCAGGTATAGGAAGAGGTGGTGACCCCTGGACACTAAAACAGCCATTACGGTGAAGAAGGTAGACCACCAACATTTCAACACTAATTGTCATTACTCATTTGATATTATTTAATAACACAGCTACAAAGGCAAATAATGACCACATCACTATGAAATTAAAATAAACATTGGTTATGTTTAATTTGAAAACATGACACGATCGTTAAATAATATTATGAAACGTATGGCAGGTACTTATCACCATACTGAGATAATATTTTATCACTCATATGTGCTTTGTTTATGGACCAGAGAACTTGTATCCCAGAACACAATTTTAGGGATATCATAATGATAAACATACGGCATAATTCACGTTAGACAAATAAACATAAACGTGTACGCCGTAAACATTAAGCGGGAGATTTATCTTGTCACTTTAGTACAACAAGCAGAGAACAGATTTCTTGCAACGTGTGTAAAGCGTCGACTAATAACGAGAACCTTTGAAAGGTTGCAGAAACAAACCCAGTCGGATGTGCCTCTAGGACTTAACATGTTTGCTTTAAAAAAGTACCCTTATTTTGATCGTAAAAAAGGATGACACGATTCTGAGTTGTCGCAAAACACTTTGCGGTGAGATATGGCGAGAGGGGGGAAGTCGTATTGTTTCGGTGAAAACCGCAAATGGCTGCCGGCGGAAGCCCAGTCGGCCGCTGTTTCCGGGAGTCGGCAGAAATTAGATAAGGCAGAACGTGAAAAGAAATCTTGGAAATATCACAACAAACAGCGGGAGCTAAAAGGACCGCCGCCACTAACTCTTTGTTTATGCCTAGTCGAGATAACATACATCGCGTATGCGGCTCTCGCAATAACTTAAGAGTCTAGTTTTCCGAAGCAAAAGCTCATAAAAGGGTGCGAATGCAGCGCAAGAAGGGGCGAGAAATCCAAACATCCGTTGCTTTATATGATGCCGTCAGTACTCAGTACCGTCACGGGAAGAATCGCTAACAAGAAACTATCCTTGTCATTTACGAGCAGAGTACATTTTCTGAATAAATAACGCCGATATTTCCATTCTGAATCATGCATTGAATAGAAAGTCGAATACAAAGGTAACGGTGTTGCAACACGACCGAGACATTTATTTTCTGTACCTAGTTTAATGAGTGCAGTTCAGTCAACGTGCTAGCTCGTGCAAGTAAACCGAAATTGTATGTACAGTGATACATAATACTTACTAGTACTTGCACAGCGTCAAGTGTTAACGACCCGAGGATGCACAAAGACGGAGACACCTGTTGTGAGTTTATTATCTTATCTGGGACAAAGGTGAAGACAAATAAGTGAACACTGAACGGTCCCCTGGAATGGAACGGGGAATGTGGGAGCCTCATTCTCCAGAACGCTGAGCCCCAGCTTTCAGCAGTTATATACCGAAATGGTGCGCAACGTGGCGCGATAAAATAATAACAGTTAAGTTCTGAACTAACTTCAGACGGTAACGGAGAAACTTCAATGAACTTTAAAAGTGCACGATGAAACTTTTGTTGAAAGAATTTTCACCTGCATTTTACTGCGAACTTTCAATTTAACTTTTGTGTTACACAGAAAATGAAATTTTTCATGAAACACGTTTGAAATTAATCTACGTAAACCTAGAGTGCTTCACATTTTATACATACAAAAGACAAAGAAGATTCGAGAAATCAGAAATATAATTATAAAATACGCACGACAAAGGATGAAGTGACTTATTTATTTATTTTGTAAGAAACAAACAGCTTTTATATAATATACAATGATCGATATAAATATACAAGTTAACTGAAGTCAAGCCACATAAGTTTCTTATGTTAAAGTTCATTAGAAATGAAGTTTTAATATCTTAAAATTAATTTGGTGTTAAAGGAAGGGGAGAGGAAGAGGAAAATGGGAAGGGGATAGGAGATGCTCCCGATAAATTCTATACTCTCATATTAATGATCGATCGTACGCATTACTTCATATCGATATTTCTTTAGGTTATTACCAAAAATGTCAATGCTGTAAAATTTTGTATTATATTGTGCACATATACGAGGAATTGGGGAATTTTTTCGAATGTTTGTTCTACACGAGGGTAGATAAAATAAATCAGATTGTCGGGTTGATCTAGAATCTAGACGGAATATGAAGATTTATTAAATTATAAATAGATCAAACCAACTCATCGCAGAGTCAAGATATAAAATCATTTTATAATCTGAACAATAGATTTGAAACTAATATATCATCCCTTTCGGTCAAGTGTCGCCTACGGATGTTAGAAACGAAGATCCAACCATAGCGACAACCAGGAAGCTGAATGTCATAGAATATTTTAATGCTTTAATCACTTTCGCAGATGTGTTAAACTGCACGGAGTATAGTTACAAGAAGGCTATAATAACATATATTTTCAGTAATAATTACAATTAAAGTTAGCATAATACTTTTCTTCTTCACTCTATATAATTTTACTGTGTAGAAATTACTTTTAATCACTGTTTTCCTCTGAATTATTATTATTTTATTCATTATATACAACTCCCTGTTGGGCTTTTACCACGACAATTGACAATTTATGTATGCAAGTATAACAGGATACATGGATAATAGCATAACTATATAAAACAAATAATTCAAATACTAATACATACTATGTTTAACATCAAATACAAATAACAATACCTTTTTTGAAAATAAAGCAAAGCTTCAAGTATAAAAGTGTGTATGTACATACGTATATTCATACAATCATTCGTGTTTGTTGCAAACAAGTAAAACTGAAAACAGGACTCGTATGGTATATACTAATATTAAAAAATAATAATAATAATAATACGAGTTGCATCTATAGAAAAAAAAACTAATTTATAAGTAATAGCAAAATACCAATACTATATTTAAAAAGGAATTTAAATAATAGGCCCTGAACATTGTAAATAAGTAAGTATAATATATCAAGCAAGTATGTTCGTCTATATACACAGTTTTTTTATCAGAGTTTGTCTGGCATTCATATAAATTATTTCCAATAATTCACGGCTGTCAATATAATAATTTTTAATTAATTAAAATTACTATTAATTTAATGATTAAATTATTATTATCTAATTATTAATTTTTTATTAAAATTATTGTTAACTTTTTATTAAAATTATTATTAATTTTTAATTAATAATGAATCATTTTGAATAAACATAATATATCAGTCAAAACTCTTCCATCTGATATTTTGAGAAGTCTGGTTTCGGTACGTAAGTTATTATCATTTATAAATTCGATGGAAATATTCATTCTAAAATTGATGTACCGAAGGAATTATGTACATGTTTGTAAAAGCCCACACGGGCGTATAATATGTATATTTACAAACCCTTTCACACCCGCATTATTGTTTCCACATATATAAAATATGTAATGCTTGATAATAATCCACAGAAAATTATTTGAAAATTTTTGGTATTTAATTTTTTTTTTTTTTTTAAATTTTCCTATGTTAATTTGGATTAACATTGGATGTCAGAGGGTACTTTTTTAAATAGTAAGGTAAAATAAACATAACACAAAAGTAATACAAATAACTGTTTCATGTCAAAAATGCACATTTAGAATTTATTGACAATCTCTAAGGTACAAACAAACAACATTTTAACTAACAATACAATATTCTGGCAAATGACTGTGAACAGTGAATTGAACTGATGTTATTATTATATAACACATCTTAATGCATTAAAATATTTGTAATTCGAGTAGAAAATATTGATACCTTAAATTAAGTAATCAATGACGGTAGAAATTCGATGAAACTCACCATCAGCAGATGTCAAAATATTAATCGTTGTTGTGGCGGGAATAAGGATTTCAACCGAGCAGAAAAAATAGACGACACAGAAAAGATTACAAGCTATAAGAAAACAAAAACATGGCTTTTCTAAATTGCTACCGTTACGGTAAAAAAATCACAAAGTTCATGTTAATTTGAATTAATACTGGGGCTGAAAGGGTTTTAATAACTATAAAAGGAATTGAAAAAATGGGCACTTCCAGTAGGTATCACTCGAACCCTATTCGGCGCCATTGCTACGAGAAGATTCATTTTGTTGGATCGCTCGGGACCACAGATTCATCAGAATCCATCAGGTATTAAATACAAATTCAAGCCCCCATCGTCAATATTTAAAAAGGGTTTCATATTATTCAGCGATGACATCAAAATAAAACCAAATCACGCGCTCTACATCGCTATTGAATTAGGATAGACTTTGTTGTAATGAATCGCTTTGTGTCAAAAAGTTTCTGTCAATAGGGAGACAACTTCTGATTATTTGACGAGTATTGACACAAAATGCCAATAGTGTATGGATACAGTTCAAACAGTAGCAAAATTTTATCACGATAACACAGTGAATTGAATCGTCTGAACAATGAATGTAAGCATCAAAGAGCCTGTTTTGCAGGAAAATAAGTGAACAGTTATGGCGTACTCTTTGCAGATAGGCAGGCAGCGACTAAGTAACGGCACTGTACAGTGAACAATGTAGTTTTTTAGTCTTTGATATTACGGAGAATACCTGTTGCGAATCGGATACCAGACGTGCAACTGTATCAAAAACAATGGCACCTAATAACTCCGGACGGCATGTACGAATATCAATTACGAAATCTAACATTTAACAAGAATAGTGGGGTAGTAAACGTAAAAAATTAATATAAAATCTATTATTAATTATCATTTACCGAATCTTTGCAAGAATTTCAAGAAAATAAATTTAGTTAAACGTTTTACTTTTCAAAATTAATAATTTACAAATATTATTTTAAGATAGGTACGACAAGTTATAAAAATAGATGGTTAGGCGCTTAGTGTGGGTGGAAAAATCAATTCAACATTTTCTTCGTCTGTAGAGCTTTGTTTAAAGCAGTGGCGGCTCGTGGCTATTGGGTGTTTTAGAGTGATAATATTACAAAAATGGCATTATTGATGTTGTTGTGGCTGAAAACGATTTTTTTTTTTCGCAAATTTCATTTTTTATGAAGATATTCGGGACACAAAGCACTCTTTTCAGGGTGAAATGCCTAAAACCAAAAAAAAAAGATATTCAGGAAATCCGTGCCAAACTAAAATTTCCTGAAAATCTTCACAAAAAAATCGTTTTCAGCTACAACAACATCAATAATGCCATTTTTTGTAATATTAGCTCTGCTGAACACCGAAAAGTCAAGAGCCGCAACGGGTTTCAAGTGAAAAATTTTACGAAATCGTCCTTTCGGTTTTATTTATTAAGACATACCCAGTACAATTAGATACAGTTAAGGATATTTTTCGTTATTACATAGTTTTAATACCTATTATGTAATTTCGCCTGAGATTTTTCTAAACACTAATGATTTTATGTTAAAATCAATGAATTTAAGTTTAAATTTATATATGAGTAGGTAATAGTTATAAAAGGAAGAAATTGTATGTGTAGAAAAAAAATAATTGAAATCAAGAATTCTAATATGATCACGAATTGACTGTTTATACATAGGAGTTTTGAAAAATGAAGTGAAAGCGTTTTTGAAATATGTTACGCTAAGAAATTTATTAAGTTAGTTTTGTCTGTTAGAAAGGAATCATGAAAGATGTCCAAGTGTAGTAACTTTTCGTAGTGGGTGTAAGTTGTGATTGCGCGAGTAATTACCGAGTTGTTTGCTGCATTGGTATTTTAAAGTTTATTAATGTGTTTTTTTCATAGAGTGCTTAAACTACCTACTACACGGAGTATAATGTCTTCCACTCAAGAATTAACATGTATTCTCAACTAAGAATTCACATGTATTGTGATGTGGAGTTCACCCGTGTTTGCCGTAATATAACTTTAACTACATATGATTCAAATTAAATTGCATAAATTCGAGTAGGTACTGCATAGCAAAAACACTACATAATAATAATTATAGAAACAAGTTATTACCAAAATATTCAAACGTTCTTTGAGGTGATTTTTCACAAAAACGGAACTATACAAATTATCCATATTTATTAGTAATGAGCACACACAATCGCAAAGAACGAAGCAAATAGCAGCACATTGGCGCATTTAACCAAGTGATGCAAGGAACTTCATGCTATTATTAATCCATTAAGTTGAAATATGGCCAATTGAACGATAAGGGAACTGCAGTGGGAGATATAAAACGAACAGTTGCGGTCAGTGCAATCCAAACGGACTAATGGAAATGTGAACCAGATGTGATCACTTAGCAAAGATCGGACTACGTACGAGTAAGTAGCAAATTAATAAAAAAATAAGGCACAGTAGCAAATGTTGAACAGAAATTTAACCACAACAAAAAAACCTGTGCTGAAAACTGTAACGTCTCTGGTATGTGATATTGTCCAATTAATGACTCATATAATGCCATGTGGATACTGAACTAGGAGTCTAACCTTTCGAGGTAAGTGAGACTACGGAATAAGCAACTTGAGTGAAAAGTATTATGGCTTAAAAAGCATATATTCATATAGATCAACAAACGCTGAGTCTGAATATCCAAGTTGTATTATACACGTAGAATTAATAAATCGTCAATTAAAACCTGAGACACTCAAACGCCCTGTGATTGGTCGGCAGGTTATGAAAGCACCTAAACAGCTACATCACGGGTTGCCCGGCCGCGACCATTAATAATGCGGGCAATTTTGTTACAAGTTGCGCTGCGTACACTCGAACACGGGTCTCTACCACGGTTTAAAAAATATTTCTAAAGAATGTATCATGTTTTTTGGAAATCTTTTATTTATTTATATATTTTTTTAAAGAGTGACAAATATTCCTGGGTTACTAATAACCTGTCAATATTTCAAAATCTCCTACTACCGCCACAGTAAGCGGAAAAAGTTCCTTGTGTTGTGATAACCAGCCAAGGAATTAAATACACTACGCCTGGGTGGGACCCAAACGCGATACCAACTCAGCCACTGACCGGTCAAATTTAAATTGGGTTTTTTTCGTTTTCATAGCCACCCAAGTGTGATTGATCTTTCTGTTAACCGACAAAAAGTGCGTTTATCTACCACTCTAGTATACGTTCCATTAAAGATACAATGTCCAATTAATTACTCAAATAACGAAGCAGTAACGGAGAAAATAAAGGTTGGGAAGTATCCGACTATTCAGATCTAGTCAAAAAACACATACAGTTATTTCAAGCAATGTTTTGATTCTGAATCGTTGTTTTTCACCAGGGGGATACATAATAAGGGCGGATTGTTTCAGAAAATGTGAATAATTCATCAAATTTTAACGTTCGTTTTCGGGTTCTATTCTATTCTAGGAAAATTCAAGTTCTGGAATTATATCATTATAGGCTTGGTTCTTGACAGAACTGAAATAAAACAGAACTTGAAATAATCTTTCACAGAACTTGAAAATGAACGTTGAAATTTGATGAATTTTTCAAATTCTCCGAAACAACCTGTCCATAGTGTATCTATTGTCCAATAAATTAAATGAATCAGAATGGAATAAACTGAAATTAAGCTAATATTGGTGTAAATTATGATTTATTTCTTCAGAAAAAATAAAGGTCAGTTCGGTTTACGACAGGAAACCGCAAATAAACAGGCGATCGACGACAGCGGACAAACCCAAATAAATACAATTTCGATGACATTAGCAGTACGCGCTTTGCTGAATGAACAAGCGATAATATTATTATAAACACGAAAGACGTCCACGGCTGGCCTGCCCATCGGAATCCATAAATCTGTGCCAACAAATACAACGTGGGACGACGAACCAAACACGAAATACAAAGCACCACCTTCTTGGCTGAATAACCTCTAAAAATGATAATACAGGGTTTTCCAATAAGAGGTGTTATTTTGAATAGCCCGCTATTTCGGTAGATGTTACTTTTGAAGTTGTAATTTTTTGACATTTGACAAGTAGAAACTACGCCATTAATAAAAATGGAACGCCATTAATAAAAATGGATACACGCTTCAACAACGCATTGAAATTATTAAAATTCACTTGAGTGAATCAAATGCAAATCATCTTGAGTGATGAGGCCCATTTCCACCTCGGTGGCTTCTTCAACAAGTAAAATTGTCGCATCTGGGGCTCGGAAAACCCAAGAGTTATTGTTGAAAAGCCTCTCTATCCTTAACGTGTGACTGTTTGATGCGGTTTATGGTCTGGCGGAGTCATTGGACCTTAATTTTTCGAAAATGAGGCTGGAGCAACAGTTACGGTGAATGGATCGCTATCGAGAGATGATTAATGATTTTTTATGGCCGGAATTGGATGGTATTGATCTGGACAACGTTTACTTTCAACAAGACGGCGCCACGTGCCACACAAGCAACGAAACCATTGATCTTTTACGATTGAATATCAAAATAACACCTCTTATTGGAAAACCCTGTACTACTAGCTTTACTACTTGGTTTCGTCAATACTAACTTTATACTACTAATTTATATTTTAAAAAATGACATTTCAAATAGCAATAAGAAATTTATTGGTAATATGTTAATTATTACAAATAATCTATATACATTTTGTATTATGGTTATAGATAAGTCCCATTTTTTAATGATAATCGGCCCACCATCGGTTTTACAGGGTAAAATCTTTATTACAGACTGTCCCTAAGGGCCGGGGCCGGCGGAGAATTGACGAAGGGTCTCATAACTTGAACCTTTGAGGTTTTGACCGCATCGCCTCTCCCCCATCTTCACATTTCTCCGACATCAAATTATAAAGAAACCGTCATTATTAAAATATCTCACGGCGTCGAGGTTAAAAAAAATCCATTACTTATGAATAGACTGTAGACATCAATGCAGGTTCAACATTATAACCATGTTAACTCTCTGCATTTAAACCAATAGCAATAATGTGAATAGATACAGAATAAGAATCTAAACTTCCCGGAGCCAGTGGGAAAATGGCATCCCAATTGAGGGAGGTTTAAGGGAGCGGGGAAGGGAAAGAGATAGGGAAGAGGAAGGTTGAAAAGTATCTGACTATTCAGATCTGGGGCCTACTCTGTATCTTTCGGGTTAACAAACCAATAAGTTCGTGGTTTAACCTTTCCTTGCCGGTGCTGTCAACTGAGTGAACATCGACTCTAATTAATAAATATCTGTGTAAATATATTAAACACGGAGTTCAAATTTGTTAGTATTCCTCCAAAATACATTTATAAATATTTACCGAGTGTATAGCACCGAAGGACGGGGAATTTTTTAACACCGTAAGGGAAGGGTTAATACGGGTTTGTGATGTGGCTGAACCGGCGACAGGAAAGTATACACAAAATATTAATTTGCGAAATAACATGAAGAAATTTGCGTAAATACATAATTTATGGCACTCGCCGGAATTCGAATCAGCAATCCGGCATACGTACAAGATAATCATAACTGAGGTCGTCAAAAACGAGAAATTATCTAATATTATTTATTTTTATTCTGAAGAGATATGTAAACATGTACCAAATTCAAGAACACGAAGAATAGTCTAACAAAGGATTGTAATAATTTATTTAATTGAAAGTGGACAAAGCTTTTATACAGGTACACAATCCACGTAATGTGGAACGTGTGAAAACGTTTCGTTTGTTTGCATTTTTACAGGCAGAGGTTAAACTTGTTAAATATCATAATATTATGCAAAATACTGTATTATTTGTCAAGTCCGAAACTTGTGAAGGAGAAACTCTGATTTCCCAATAAGCAGCGATCCACGAAGGTCGCTTTATTGATAGGTACATTGCAATATATTCACAAAACGAATTATTGGTGTTAACTATCAAACCATTACAACTTAAACACGAAGGTTTGTTTTTGTGACCTTTAGACGTGGGTATTTAAAATGCGTAACAAAGAAAACATTCAGAATTAAATTAATGTTATTTGTTATCGATTGCTTACCTGTAGGTACTCATCGTAAAGTGCCAAAAAAAAGTTACGAGACGATAATAAAAAACGAAAGAAGAGAGATGCAAGACAACTTGCGTATGACCATTGATAATAGAAACAAAGGAAGTTATGGCATGGAGGCGTGCCAAATGCCGCCGAGCTAAGACCAAAATTCACGCGCGGAGAAAATGGAGTATTGCTAATTTATTAAGAATCTCTTCAAATTATTGGTTATCCGGTTTACATCGGGATTGCAGGCCTTTAACGAATGTATTAACAGGTTTCCTGATAAACTTTCAGTAAACTGCGAATTCATTTGTTAAAGGCCTGCAATCCCGTTTATAACCGGATCACCAATAATTTGAAGAGATTCTTAATAAATTAGCAAAACTCATTTTTCTCCGTGCGGACTATCAAAGCGGAGGAGCCAATGAAAGTTATGCGTTTGGAATGTAGGTAGAAGTAAAGGTGGGAAGCCTCTATGCGCACAAGCATAAAAAAATCCAAAAACCAGGGGAGACAATAACATCTTGCATAGACCCAGAATTGTTTATGTAATGTCGATGTCGGCAACAAGGTGACTACAAGAAACAACTAAAAAGGGGCATTAAATAGATTCAAAAGGAAGAAGAAATCGTTTCGGGTGGCCCAATCGATCCCTAAGTATATTTCCTTAGGTGCCTTCTTCCTCGGATGTGACGCTAATTAACCCGGGGAAGATAAGGGCCCTAATGGACCAGAGAAGGAAAGTGCCATAATAAATTAATGACATGGCGCCAACTCACACGTTTGGGAAGGGCTCGAGATAAAACATTATTTGGTTATACGCATTAAAGAGGATAAAGGTTGCCATTAAGATACAATAATCACGAGGTTCATCAAATTATGCATTAGTTTGATTGAGAGCACATGAACAATGCTTCCTTACATAACTTACGTACCTACGTGTTTATTTATATGCGAACGGATTAGCTGTTATTTATTTTCCTTAGGGTGTAAAATAGCATTTACAAAATAATTTTATTCACATACCTAGAATGCGCCTTGCTAAAGATGTATTAAATAATAACATTGTATTTTATTTATCTCAGAGAAAGATGCAAAATACAAAACAAGCACCGCACAACACAATAAATAATAACGATCACGAGTGTTGAACGGAACGTATGAGAGTTTATTTCGGTAAGGTAGATGAGAAGAAATTCACAACATAAACATCGCGAAATGTGTCGCATGTTTACAAATACCCCCGCTGACGCTGACGCGCATTCCACTCTCGATAATGTGTATAACTTTGTGGATTACCGCGCAGCATTCGACCAATTTTTTGAATTCTTGACAGTCGCATCTCCGTAGAAGTACTCCGAACGCTGCTCGTGATAACTGTGCACAAGGGACTCACAATCTATGGAAATAAACGTGCAAAAATATAAAGGTACGGATACATTTAGGAACTGACGATAGCCGAGCCTAGGATTTTGGAAAATGAACGAAGCAACCGCAAATGGCGCGGAACGCCGCTTGCGGTTGTTTAGTTCCTTTCCCATAATTCGAGACTCGGCTCGCGTTTCGGTTCGCAAATGTATACGCAGCATAACAGTTATGTCTCCATCTCGAATAATCTTTCTTCATAATAATACGAAGCGTTGATGAAACAGCAGGAAATTATGTCGATTTTCAAAGTCATATCGTTAATGTTAATATGACCGGTCTGTGGCTGAGTTGACATCGCGTTTGGGTCCCACCCAGGCGTAGTGTGTTCAATTGCTCCATCACAACGCAAGAAACATTTTCCGCTTGGCGTAGTGGAAGTGGTAGTAGGAGTGGGAGTGGGTAGTAGGTATATGTCTTTCGATCGATCGAAATCAATCGATCATTACCTTTCAACTGGTACATCTCTACTTTTTTGATGTGACACACAAGAGTTGAACTACCCTAAGCCAGTATTGATTATAGGGTTAAGAAGAAACGCTGCGCGGTCTTTTTCATACAGAAAAAATCTAATTTAGATTTGAGTCCAAAATACACAACAAAAATGATTTTTTTAAAACCAAAAGATATAGAAAATATCTAGTAGGGATATGTGCTACTTTATTAATTTGCGTTTTTAATGAGAAAATATAGGCTAATACATAATTATATTTTTCATTATTTTAGAAGTAACTTTGACAGTGAGTTTATGATAATAATTTTATGCTTGATTTGCTATGAACATATGACGAAATCTATATAAATAAAAATGTAAATGTTCGTTTGTTCAAAATCTTAAATCTCCGAAAATTCTTCACCGATTGCTTTGAAATTTTGACACAACGGTGCATTCGAATACGTGTGTGAAGTTGTCTACTGTAACAGGTAAAACATGCTTTTTTGAAAAACAGAGCCATCTGTTCAAAAATGAGTATAAAAATTTAAAAACGCATTTTTATGGGTGTTTATTAAAAATGCATACAACCGATTTACATTCGAACACAAAATTGTCGCCCATCAATTGAAATTTCTACCACTACTACTGGCTATTCAGATTTGATCACTAAACCCGATCAAGTCGTGTTAAGTTGATTTTGTCAGTCAAGTCCAAGACATATCCTTGATATTTTTAAAGGTGAGATATTAATATATCGATATATAGAACGCTGTGCAAATGTAAATGCCACAGACCCAGGTGCAGTCTGGCTCAGTAAGATAAGAAAACTTCCGTGGGCTTATTTTATATAAATCATAATAAAGCCACTCTTTACTGCATGTCTCATTGCAAGATACAACGGATAAAGTCAACGCTACAAACACAAAGCTACTATATTGTGCATATTAGAATAATACGTATTACTGTGTTGAGTGACAAGGAAAACAAATACTTTTTTTAAAGAATATTTATACAATAATCTTTAATGTAATCCTTCACTTAACGTATTTGTAAAATCCAACGGTTGAAGTTTTTGATAAGAAGGTACAATTGTATATTGTATGAAGTCTAACCGTTTATTTACCAAATGTATGCCAGTTCAGTGTGTCAGCGGGTACTAGGACAACCTCGCGTTTTGCATATTTTTTACGCTAGAAGATTTTTTATTTGAGCGGAGCCCACACTGGCTCGGTTATATCTTGCGTAATTTTTATTTGCGAAGTCGGCGCGTGTAACATTATTATTTGTATAGAAGATACACAGTGAGATAGAATGACTTGGGTATGCATGGATAATGTATACATGCAAGATATTGAAAATAGAAACATTATTCTGTCAATATTATGAAAATAGCATTTTAGAAATTGTCATCGTTGGTTGAAACATTATTAAATGACACAGGTACTGTAATTTTTTCTGCTATCACTTTATGCGCCTTGATCATCGCAGAAATAAGACACTGTTTAAACGATTAAAGGGATCCTGCTGGTGGCTCTGCTGAATATTTATCATCTTTCTCATTACCTCATAATATATGTGAATGAGAAGTTACGACGGAACTCTCAGCGGCAAGACCATATTATCTGACCGACGAAGGCACGGTTCTGCCGAAACCAGCTGGCGTTGTTTCGTAAGTGATATCCACAAAGATACGACGGAATTTATTTATTTTATTTTATTGCTGTAAAAAATATTTTTATTTAGGTATGTCTCCTCTCCGAAACCGGTTGGGGTTTTCCCATAAATAAAATAATGTAGGGGCAACTGCTGTACCTATGGACGATTGTACCTATGGACACTATGCATATTTCACAAACTGTACAACCTAAAATTACAAAAAAAATATTAACATGTAGTAATTTTGTTATATGGCAACACTGACTAACGGCCATTTCTCTTCTGTCCCAACCATAGACATATGAATATTAGTAGACCTGCCCTAAGTGATTAAAAGCGTATTATCCCCACTCCCCATACCGGTTCCATTGGAGCCGGCTGTGCTCGCGTATGGCCTCAAATGAAATTTGAAAACGTGACGTCATCATTCTTGTGCGAACTATGGTCGAGGCATCATCGGTTCATTTTACGAAATAACACGGCAAAATGTTGACTTGTGATATGAAAACTTGTAAAAATAGATGTGAAAAAGAGAATAAACCCAATTGTCGTATTACATTCCATAAGTAAGCATTATTTTACTTTATTTTAAGCTTATTCACACCGTATTATATGGATCAGTTTTAGAAACATATACTATCACATCACAATGTAGCGATTCTCAAGTGTGCTCATTGTTGTTTACTGGGGTAAGTTAATTATGAAACATTTGTAAAAGTGTCTTAACTAAATACTCTGAAACTAACTACGACTCTGAAAATAGAAGCTGCCTTACTTTGCCGAATTTGGACTTCGCAAATTAGTTCATAACGTGGCGAGCAATTTGCGCTCCCGTGTAAAAATGTCTATTCATTCAAAAGCAGATTTTACTTTTAAGAACTAAATGGTGATATTATAATGCGAGATGCCTATTTACTGTCAGATTGATTTATTGACGAATCACAGTCAGCCTTACCCCCTTCGTTCTTCAACAGTTGATTTTACCCCTCGCCATTATCTTCTCGTCTATTAATTCCTATGTCTGTGGTCCCAACTTGGAAAGCGCAGCAAACTACAATATTTTTTGAATAAAAAGTTAGTTTATTACAATAATGAAACGGTTTTTCCTAATACCTGAATCACAAATTTCGATATGTATTTAGTTTTACTTGAGAAATAACATATCATATACCCATTGACGATATTTAAACCTTCTTAGTAGATTATCTTGGCCATTATAACAATTTTAGGTTATAATATCAAAATTGTACCTGTGGACAACACGATGATTGTACCTGTGGACTGTCCACAGGTACAATCAATATATCTTTTTAAGTTTAAGAATTTATTTTGTTTCTATTTTCATTGCATATATAGTGCGTATATGCCCATTCCTTAAAGCACCACCCAGGAAGACAAAAAAACAAGGAAGAAAACCTGGTAGGACTAGAATACTGACAGACACCCCCGAAAAAATGAGATAATGAACGCATCATTTATTATTATTATTTTGTATCCTTTTCACAATGTCATTTAATGTAATGAAATATTTTATGTATCAAAAAATATGTAAACATTAATTCATGTATCAAATACGTCTGTCTCGACACAGGTTTATCCTAGTGAGACAGACATCGAAAAAAAAAACCTGTAAAAAAACTTTATATTGATAATAAAAAATAAAAAAATCTATAAAAAGAAATCACAACAAAATAAAGGCTAATGTAAGGGGAGGAAAAAATAAAGCTTCAAGGGTTAAAGAGGGTTCAAAAGGTCCCAGCATCAAAGATAAAACATTAATTGATTTAGACAAGCCCAGCACCAGCAAGATTAAAATAATAAGCGATGTTACGCTTGTTATATGCACAGTTTGTAGACAAAATGAAAACAAAATTAACATCCTGACATGTAACTTATGACAAGGTTATTATCACTCTAAGTGTGTTTCTAGAGCACACAAAGAGAATTATTCAGATTCAGATGACGAGAATTCTTTCATATGCCAGAGATGCTATATACTACCTGAAGATACTGATGGAGATCAGGATAGTATTGATTCGGAAGAGTTATACAGAGCTGCGTGTGATGCTAGTAAATAAGACTATTTAACGGACTGCACACCATTAAAATGTTATTATTATTACTTGTTAAGTTAAGACGGTTTCTTTCTTATATTTCTTTATTTTTTGTTTGTTTATATTGTTACTTTCCACAAGTACAAACGCGTCCACAGGTACAATGATGTGTGTCCATAGGTACATTGGGTAGTTGTACCTATGGACAAATATGCCGTTTTTTTATAAATGTTAATAACTCGACACTGAAGTGGTTAAAATAAATATTAAAAGTAATTATTGTGTCTCAACTATTTCTTTTCCAAATATAAAAATAATCTAATTAAAATGTTATACAAAAAAAATTAAAAATATTGTTTTATTGAAAAATCTGGATTTTGTCCACAGGTGCAGCAGTTGCCCCTACACATTGTTTCATTTAAAAATGGGATTAGGTTAATTTCCATACAAATAGTGATACCTATTGTTTATATATGCTCTGACGATCTGGCGAAGGCATGGATGTGACGAAACTGGTTGGCGTAATCTTATAAATCATAACGTGATGCACACAAAGGTTAATCTATATTATAGGTATTAAAAACAAAGCCGTATGATAATCATTAGGTTAGGGTTAGATAATATAAAATATAATATAAAGGTAACAATATAAAGGTAACAATATAAAGGTAACATAATCGAATAAGTAGTTGCATATCTGCAATCGGCGTGCATTCGCGACCTTGCCGGCTCAGTGGCAAGGTTCAAACACTGCGCTTCCTCTTCTGACCCACTTGAGCGACCAAATGATAGACCAAGTCCAATAAGGCATTATGCAACGAGGGGTTTGGCGCGGTTCTGCCGGTGCCCGGTGCCCGCTGCCCGCGGCTGCTCTGCCGCCCGCCCCGCACCGTGTCGGACGTCGGCCAGCGAAAGTTAAAAAAACCGGTCGGACCCAAACAGGTGTGTGTGAGTGTGTCAGTGGCGGAACCTCCACATTTGAACACTCACAATAGAAGATATATAAGGACGCACCTCAAAAGCCTAACTAATCATCATGCGTATGTGTATACATAGGGTTGTCCCCTACAACACGCATGATGCGTTCCATTCCATTCAGTGGGTGCCATTTAAAGCACACAACTACACATGTAATGATATGCCGTAGGGATTTCAAACTGCGAAGTTAAATGGGATAGTCCTAGTGTTTTTACACGCCACCGATATCTGCGGCGATTTTCAGTTTTCTACAGAAGCTCGTGCGAGAAATATGTATTGACATCCACGATTGAGGATGATCAATCGAACGATCTACCGAATAGAAAATGCAACTGCCGCCGATCGATTGTGCGAACCAGATAAACTGCAACGATTCACATGGCAAGCAGATCAGTTTGAACAAATAAATCGTAAAGATGTATCGTTACATGTGTAGCGAGTATAAAATGCCACACTTCCTAACTACTAACCATTACAGTTTCACCGGAGGGGTAGGTAGAGTGAACACACGTTTACAAGATCCTTACTAACATGCCCTAGATTTTATTCATTTATATGTAGTGTAAGTTTTTATAAATATATGTATATATTTTTTTTTAATTTGGAAAAAAAGGACCAGGAAAAGAAAATGTTTAGTTAGCAGGTATTAAATATAGTACGTAGAATATTAACGAGCGCATTACATACACGAAGATTTTGTAAAAGTGCGTTGACTCTAACCCCTACTTATCGCTATATTTTAGCAAACACTCCACACCTCACCATAAAGAGACAATGCTCTTGTGTTTGGTGAGGGAATTCTAGTTCAATTATGTACATGTTAGTTATTTATTTATTAATCTTAAGTTAGCTCACATCTTCGTGTGTGCTAATAGTTTTATAAACATATAAACATGTACATTGTTTGGCAAACATAATCTTTCTTTAAATATTTCAATAAAGTCACAAAAAAGAAACATTAATAATTGAGATAGACATATTTTCTTAATTCATTTTTGAACTTATTAATATTTTCTATCACAGCAATTTCCTTCGGGATTTTGTTATAGAGTTGAACGGCCTGGTACATCAGAGATTTTTGGGTGCTTGTTTTTTTTCTTGTTGGCAATCTAATTTGCTTAGAATTTCTCGTCCCGTGTCCGTGTACCTCGTTATTGTAATTTATTTTTCTTTTCAGTTCCTTAGACATCATCCCTATGTTAATTTTATGTATACAAATAGGTACATTCAAATACACAGTTTGCTTCACCGTCAAAATATTCAGCTCCTTTAACATGTCTCTTATCCGTGTGTATATGTTGCGCTTAAGTATTATTCGCATTGCTTTATTTTGCAGTATTTGCATTTTTTTCATTTTCTCTTTATTGCAGAGAAAAAGAATACTTGAACAGTAATTAAAGTGTGGTGATATAATTGTATTGTATATTATCTGGCATGTTTCTTTATTTACTTTGTTTCTGATTCTACCAAGAAATGATATTTTTTTTGCAATTTTTTTAATTGTATAGTCTGCATTTTTTGAGAAGTTCAATTTTGAGTCTATAATAACACCTAGATATTTAATTTCTTCCACTTTTTTATGGTAAATAAATTATTAAGAAACAACACAAGATTTAAACAATATTACTTCTAGATGTAAGTAGTGAACGTATTTTGGACTTATAATAGTTATAGGTAATTTTTTAATTTAAGGTGAAATTCCTGAATGTTTTCGATATTTTTTAAATTTAATGGAATGTTATTAAAATAAATTATGCCTAGATAAAGATGGGTATTTTGAATGAGCTTAGCGTTAAATTTTGGGATTTTAATAGTTTTCTGGTATCTTGCTGATGTATTGAATTACAATATGATTCACCTTAACCTATATTGTCTTTATTCTAATTTCCTGCATTGTTTTTATTTATTCCAAATTATAGTACGATTTTCCAAAGCTCGTTGTAATATCGTACATGAATATACATGAAATAATATTAAATTAATACCAGTTTCACAAATTCGTGACTTGGGTGTAATATTCGATGAAAACTTAACATTCATTGATCAACGATATAACAAATAAGACTTTAAGGAAAAGTGGCTTCCTTTGCAGATTGTAAGTCCTTAGATTGTACGAGAACCCTCTATATTTCATTAGTTAGAAGTCAAGTGGAATATAATTCACCTATTTGGTCCCCTTTGTATAAAGTGGAATATAATTCACCTATTTGGTCCCCTTTGTATAAAGTTCACTCTAACAATATTGAGTTCAGCACTAATTTCTTAGGTACGTAAATTTTAAGCTTAAAATTCCAATTGAATACATTAATTATGTCAGTTTGATGAATCAATTACATGTAATAACGCTGTCTGACACACAGTCATTAAAAAATTAATTGACAGTCCTGCCATCGTCGCCACTATTAAATTCCATGTGCCGACTAGGAACACAAGACAAAACGCAACATTCTTCTGCAATATATACACAACCAACTATCAGACCACTCACTAACCAATAAATAGGATGCATGATCTGGGTAACAAGTTTGGGGGTACTATTATACATTTACTGACTCTAAGTATATATGGTTTATAGAATTTATCGAATTTAATCAATTTTAGTGATTTGTCTTATATGTAGTATTGTTCTAGTTTCTATATTATTTTATGTTAATGTTACATGTTTTACTAACATTGTTTCATATTCAGTTAATCAGTATAACGTTATTTCCAGAGATGTGCTTTATTTCAAATAAATCCATTTCAAATGGAAATGCAAAATGCAAAATGGGTATTTTCCATTTTGCATTTTAAATGCTTTTCTAAAAACCATTTTGCATTTCGCATTTTAAATGCTTTTCTCAATGCATTTTCCATTTTAAATGCTTTTTGCAACATTCTTCCTACTTTCTCCACTAATCAGCCCCAAATATCAGTCGGTCCTCAACCTCGCTATGAGAGATAATTTACATTTGTCAAGTTGCTCCCTGGTAGGAGCCCTGGCAATTTATTTATTTATCGTTTCATTACATTGTATCTTTTTTTAAGTTAGAATTTTTAACCTCACTAGGACAAGCCTGTGTTGAGGTTAATAATTTTACTAAATATTAAAAAAAATAGTACAAAGATTATAAGAGATTTAAAATAGTACAAATATTAAAAAAAATAATTCAAATATTAAGATAAGATTGAGTGATACCATTACAAAAAATACTGAACATGGCCATGACGCTGTAGTATTAAATGTTAGATAGCAGTTTTTATGTTTTTACGTTGGCAACATTAGTCCCGCGCAAATTTTTTGTGGTTTCGTAATCTGTAGTCGTGGTATTTTTGGATTTACCATCATGTAATATGTTCTGCATTGATGTCCATTGTTAAATGACAAAATTGTTTAAAAATTCTATAATTATTTTAATTGTTTGACTTGAGAAACCATTTTGCATTTTCAATGCATTTTGAAAATAGGTATTTTGCATTTTGCATTTGAAATGGTTTTCTAAAAACCATTTTGCATTTTCAAATGGAAAAGTTTTGACCCATTTCCATTTTGCATTTCAAATGGTTTTGGGTACCCATTTTGCACATCTCTGGTTATTTCATACCTTAAAAACTTGTGTATAATTTTCGATAGCTCACTAGGTATAATCTGTTCATGAAATCCATGTAGAAGCGCCCGGCTGGGCGTAAAACAAAACAAAATTGTTCCTTTGTTAATAATAATTATAATAATACCTTTGCATTTTTAATTTTCTTCTTTTATAATTCTATTTTTATCATACTCAAAATTAAGTCCTAGGCTGCTTGCTACAACATGACACAAGCTAGCGTAGCAAGTAGGGAAGATCAATAATATTTAATAAAATATACTTCACAACAGGTTAGACCTAGTGTGGTAAATTAAATTATGTAGCAAATTATCGTAGATTATACTTATATTATATTATTATGTTGTTTAAAACCGTTAAAACAATATTTCAAAAAACGCCGATTTATCCGGTACTGAAACTGAAACTTGTTCGTGCCTTGACCTCCTCGGGCGTAGATAACTGACTCATTATTTGATTCATTTGGTCGTCATTTATTTTCAATTTTTTTTATATAAATAATATTTTTGGAAGATAGATACAATAAATGTATTATGTACCTACAGTACAGGAACTACAATCACATAATATTAATACAACTCAGTTATGAAAAATGAATTACCGACAAATCAATAGGTACCTACAGACCTAGTTATTAACAGGGAATTACCGAAAAAACAATAAATATCTATAAAACTCAGTTATGAACAAGGAATTACCGACAAAACAATAAGTAACTACACACCTATTTACTTAAAACACGATAAAAACTCACGTTAACTTAAAATCTGACAAGACCATAAGCAATAGAAATAATAAGATTGCCCTGGAAGAAGCATACATATTTTTAAATAATTCCCTCTAGGCCCAGGGCTGTGCAGTGCCTTGCACCACGTAGTTACGCCACTGGATTGAGTACCCGTACCCTACAGTCCTACAATTCCCAGTGTTCCCACATCTCTAGATATAAACAAACTACAGCCACAAATAATGCACGGCTATTGTTGCACTGCACTGCGATGGGTATCAAATGCTCGGGTTTCGACATTTTCCATTATAGAAGCCTCCTAAAGGCCCGGTACATCCAATAGTGAATGCATTTAGCAGTATCAAATGCACAAAGCTATAACTTAAACAAATTAACAGCGGTAGCAGTAAGATGACGTGATTAAACAAATATCTCGGTTATGTTGTAATCACATCCATCTGAACTCTAAAGAAGAAAATCGGTTAGTGTGTATGTCTTGTTAAAATCACGCGAGCGGTGAGCTCTGGCGTCATGAAAATTGCACAGCGTTTGCTGGCGGAAATTCTTGGGTGGATACAACCATTTCCAGATCGCAACGACGTTTCTATCTTTGAAATTTCCAATTAACTGGAAAAAAATTAAGGCAAAAGGTCATATCGTGTGTGCCGTATTCTTCAAAAGGTACCTAATAAACTTGGACGAAGCCGGATAGTAACCGATTGCAAGATAAAGGGTATTTTTTCAAACTTGAAGGATTTAAAGAGAAAAGAATATGAAGCAATAAAGAAAGAATATTAACTTATCTGATTAATCATAACTTTTAGGTTAAATGACCTCAAGTCACGAATCGCCCGGTAAAAAAATTAGTATTACCTCAGAGAGACAATAGTTTCTACTCGAGGATTTTACGAACTTTAAACAGAACTTTGGCCAGGTTGTACAGAAAATAAAAACCTGTCGATATTAGGAGTCAGTCTGGACCAAAGTGTCTGGCGCTCCACAGGAGTCAATGCTCTGGAGTACAACATGTGGATGACGGTACCTACCTACAACTTACTGCCTACTGGCTCACTGCTCAATGGAGTGAAGTCGATCCTCTCTCCCTCGCTCTCGCTAGGCTGTTTTTGCAACTTGTATCGGTTACTTTGACTCCTTGCATGCGAATCCGACTGAGTCAATCAACCGGTTCAAGGTATTAATGTTCCTGGTAAAAATGTCCCTAGTCAAAATGTTCCCGGTCAAATTTTCCTTGCAAAAATGTTCCTAACCTAACCTAATATTTTATTAAATTCTTTTATTTTCTAAACTAATATTTAAATAAATTCTTTATTGTGTTATCTATTCAAGTTATGCGACTGTTAACTAGAAATATTTTGGAAGGGAACGTTTTGACTGGGGACATTTCGGTAGGGAACATTTTGACAAGGAACATTATTACCGGCCACGTCATCAACCAATTTCAATTCTTGTAAAGATCGACAAACTTAACTTTGCTTTGTTAGTTTCTTTATCGTTCGCCTGCAAAATTTAAGTACGTCATGCTTCATGTCGTAACTAGAATTCAGAACACATTTCTCATAGTTTCTGGATTGCGATTTTACCTTAATGTGTTTTGTTTTGTTTCGTTGCCATAAAACAATGCTTCTTTGTGATTGAGGTTTTAAAGACACCAACATTGCAGGAAGGAGGAACCACAAAAGGCGGCAAATAATTATACGCCCGAACTGCTGTAGAATATTTTTTTTTATAAATTATACAAACGACTTGTCTCCCAGCTGTACATAAGTTCAATTACGCTAGTTCTCGGAGCAACTCCCATTGAAATACCGGCATATCAAACTCATTAATCTCACAGACGTCTGTCTATGTTAAAAAAAACTACAATCTGTCAATTAAGATAGAATTAAGTTAGAATCTATCGAAAAGTATTTCATATTCCCTGATTAGGCAACTGTACAGAATGCACGATTCTCAATTGCATGACATCATTGAGAAAACAGAACGAGTCTAGAGGTTGCTTGAAACTATAGAATTTAATGAAAGGGAATGATCAAATCGTGACACAATATATTCTAGTAACAATCCATCAATTTGATCCGGCCCATAATTGCATATTTAAAAACACGAGCATTAGAAAGAGTGAAAGCAACGCTCTCGTCCCAAACAATCGATTATGAGGGGGTATTTATATAAATTAGGGTGTATTAATAGGGCAGTCCGTCGCGTCGTAGAGATGAGAGCTGGATCATGTCTAAACGAACGAGCTCACGCGGCAGGGACACGGCCGAGCTGATTTCCCTCGGTTGAATAACACCGAGCGGTTCCCAGGGCGTACGGTCCTGTGGACTATGGACATTATTTATTTTCACTACTTACGCCACGCCGACGTCAGACAAAGCAGATTCACTCGGTGGCAGAGAAGGTATATATATGTAAGTTCTGATGGCGAAAACGAATCGTTGCTTTTTCTGTGAACCTTTGAAGCAAAAACGAACAGAACCGTTATTTATGATACTGAAATCTTACCAAAGGAACAAAACATCGCAAACGGTGAGCTCCGGCGTTATGAATTTTCCTAAGAATTAGCTGTCTCGAATTTCAAGGTAAACGCAAATATTTTCAGCGCGTAAAGAAATATTCATCATGAGTTTTTCGTTTTTAAAAAAGGCATGATTCCATCAAAATTTCCAAGTTAACGTGCCATTTAAAATGTGTTTTGAATTTTATAGGTGAGTTGGAGAATACGTCAATTTAATTGAACATATCATTTTCGTTACACAAAAGACAAATGCGAGAGAGAGAGAGGGTTGAAAATACTATACTGTATTGAAAATACTATATACTGTTGAATGTTTCTAAATCTGGTTTTTACATTATTTTAAATCAAATATCGCGCAAAGTCAAGTAATAAAGCTAGTAGAATTATAAAATACAAGAATTACATGAAATTTCCAATGACGTAAGAAAAACGAATAAGTGCCTACACTAGAAAAAACTGAATTCATTTTGGTATTACCGGTAAGAGGATTAAGTGCATGTAAACTACGGATCAAAAATAAACCGTAAGTGACTTCAACGATGTGGGGGTATATTCTTATCGGAATATAACCTGTCTGTGGGTGTAAGCAGGTACCTTATTTAAAATGGTTAAGTTTTTTAGTGTTTAAAGGGTTCCAAAGTCAAAATGATATCTACCAGCCAATTCTTATAGTAGTTTGTTTGGGGAGCCGCTAAGCCTTCACGGTTGTCGAATTATAAAAGGGAACACGAACAGGTGCGTTATGCAATTAGCGCATCCCGTTAGGTTGGTTGCCTGTTCTGGTTTGTTCTCCGGCCATTTCCCACCGAGGTAGTTGACTTAATTCGCCACGAAGACTGAACAAGGTCGACAACATAATACCGCATACACAATCGATAATCTCATATATAAATTTACCTAACTTAAGCATCTCCCTTCACACCATTTATATTTAAAAACAGTGTCCAGAAACTCGTTGTACAAGCGGGAAACTGATGAATCTAGATAACATAAAGAACTAAAAAAAAACAAAAGTAAAGCCTAAAGGTATAATACACAAGTTATGATGAATGTAAGTAAGTCTAAACTAATGGTGTTTGAAAGAGAGAGTACGAAAATAGTGTGCAATATAGCTGTGAATGAGGAGCAGGTAGATGAGTTTGTGTATTTAGGAAGCATGTTTACGAGAGATGGGAAGGCTGACAGAGATATTGAAAGAAGAGTAAATGCAGGTAACTCCATTAATGGAGGACTGAACGCAGTTGGCGCTAACAAAAAATTGTCCAAAGAAGCGAAGTTAGCAGTCCACAATGGAGTGCTGGTACCTACCCTGATGTATGGAAGTGAAAAAGTGGCAAAGAAAGGATGAAAGTAGATTGAATGCTGTTGAAATGAGATCCCTGAGGCGCATGTGTGGTAAAACCATGTATGATCGTGTGAGGAATGTGGAGATCCGCAAAGAGTGCAAGGCTGATATAAGCGTAATGAGCAAGATCAAGAAAGGGACGCTTCAATGGTTTGGGCTTGTAGAGCGAATGTAAGTGAGTGTAAGGAGAATATACGATGCAAATTTGAATGGAAGCAGAAGTCGGGGACGCCCGAGTAAGACATGGCACGACCAAGTGAATCAGATACTTGAGTCGGGCCATGTCAAGAGTCAGAACAATAGAAGAGTATGTACGAGACGGTGTATGAATGTGAATGAGGCAAGGAGTGCGTGCCAAGACCGAGTTTTTTGGCGGTCCGTCCTCTCTGCCTACCCCTGCGGGAAAACGGCGTGATGGTTAGTTAGTTAGTTTACACAAGTTATATGGTTGAAGTCATTTCATCAGTAGTCATCGGTCAGGTATTAAATTTCGCACCAATGTCAACGAAATGAATTATTTAATAGATGAGCAGATAAAACTTGTCAGATAGGTTGTTATTACAACATTAGTTGTATTATGTCACTACCAACAAGTTGTTAGTTGGTTAAAGGTGAAGGTATGTTGTAAGATAATCATATATCTTTCAGGTATACATAACAAAACATACAACGTAACAAAACATATTGATATAGAGATTATTACGTTATTTATTACTAATACAATTTAAAAACAACGATTTAATTAACAAATAAAAAACAGCCACATGAAATATTATAAAGAAAACAATTTTTTTTTTAATATTTGTTGATTTGTTGTGTGCTGTATTGTTGTTTTGTGCGGTGTGTGAAATAAAAAACAACAAAATGGTACAAAAGATCTCACGTTCGCTCCGTTGTAAAGACGTGAAGAACCAGAGAAGCTGCCTGACACGCATGGGTTATGGCAGAAGATATGAAAAATAATCCTAAGTAGATGTCGATAATAAAAAGGTCTTGAAATGGCATTATCTTTCTTGTAAGAGTAGAGTGGAATGAACAGTTGAACAGGTTGGTAGCGGTCTCGAGAACGAAAAACCCACCGTCATCCAATTATGTTTGCCATTACACATGTATGGGAAATTAACAGGAGTCCACTACTTTGGAAACTAACAGTATCTTCAAGAGTTCACTTGATTGAATAGTTGCTTATTACTTTAATACGACCACAAAAAAATGATTTAATTAAAATTTTTACCATAGATATGTACGTAAAAAACACAGTTCTGAAATAATCTCAAAGCTTATGCTTTCCGAAGCTATTTTCAGAAAATGATATTCAAAAATAAAATTATAAACCTGTATTTCCGAGCAAGCTAGTATAAACTACATGTGACATTGTGTTTTTTTTTTCAATATTGTTATTTTTTTTTAAATCTGAACCTTTTCACAGTCATCGATTTCAATTTAATTATTAAATTTATAATTAATAAATTAACAAATATTTCATTGTTTGAACTACCATATATTTTTAATATCAACGCCGACCGGTTTCGGAACAACCGTTCCTTCCTCAGGACAAAATATTTACTAACATAACATTACAAAATAATGTGTGAACATATATATTATCATGTGTTGAAGTGGGGGTGGAGGCGTGACTAGGGATTAGTAAAGAGTGGCGGAGGAGGTAGAACGGACGATAAATGGGAACATAATCAAAAATAAGATAATATGCATTTTTTTATATTACAGTGCCATCTTAGATATGTTCCCATTTCTCCCCCCACTCTTCACTAATCCCTTGTCATGCATCCACCCCCACTTCAACGCTTAATAATATATGTTCACCCATGATTTTGTAATGTCATTTTAAAATATATTTATATTTACATTTGAATTTAGATCCAAACTAAAAACTCACTTTTTCAGACACTCATTTCCATAAATCCGTCATTCTATCCAAATATTTCTTTTTTTTCATTTTTTTATACCGTAATTGTTACATTATCTAGCGATTCCGTTCATTCAATTTTGCTATTGACTTGCCTACCAGTGGACAATGGACAATATCAGCGGGAACATAACAAGTTAATCGGTTTAATTGTTGGCAGATGAATCATCTAAATGCGTTTAAGATTGGCGATTGATTGATTTTATTCATTAATTTAATTCATTTAACATATAATATATCCAGCTAACAATAAATCCACCCTAATATAATAGAACTTCCTTCTTCTTCTGGCGTTAGTAAGATTAAATTGTTAATTTTAATTTTAGTTGTAAGTTGCCAAATATGTAAATACTCGTGTATATGTCGTTAAGATAGTAGTTATAGGCCTTAGTCGTAAGTCACTAGATATAAGTCTTAGAGATAAGTCAGTAGTTCTAGTATTAAATATTTAAGAAATATATTTGTACAGCGCCCTTGAGGTGATTTCTCACGAAAACGGCGCTATATAAATTAGCCAAATATTATTATTATTATTATTATTATTATTACCCTGAGGAAGGAACGGTTGTTCCGAAACCGGTCGGTTTTGATATAAAAAATATAGTGGCTCAAACGAAGAAATACAGTTCCATTTATTTATAATGGTTAACCACAAAGTTAAAGCTACATTTAAAAGTATAAATTTATTATTATTTATTCTTCATTATAAAAAAGGAACGAAAAAAAACTTACCATGCATTATTAAACTTCTTTCACGCATTTCAGATCTACTATAGGAAGTGTAGGAAGGAACTTACCTGAAAAAAAGAAAAAAAGAACAATTAAAAATATATTCAATTTCCAAACGTTACTTATAATATGCTTCTACACTGTTTCTCATGCCTATGCTCTACATTTTATAATATCTTATTCACACAATATGTATGTAAATAATGATCATAAAATATTTTAGAATTACAATGGAATGCAAAAACATCAAACACTGTCAATGTGCGGTTATCCATGTAAATAATAAATTAGTCACAGATACATACAAAAGCAGTTATAAAATTATATTGTCCTAATTGGTAGGAACCTATATAAAGCGGCACAAAATAATTACTACGTGCCTCAGTTATTCGGTGCTTATTTAGCTATCTACTAAATGCCTATGAAAGAAGTGGTAAAGTGAGAATGACTTGTCAACTAAATTATATTGTTCACAATCTTGTAATGTTATCAATAATTTTTTTTTAAATTTATTTAGAAAAAAAAGTAAATATTTACAAGAGATAAAAATATATTACATTTCATATCAGACATAACTTTTTTTTGTTTACCCAATTTGTAGAGAAATATTCTCGGGTCAAACTGGGGAGCTAGTCTATGTGCTTATAGGTATATATATAGATAATAATATGTATAGTTACAAAAAAAAAAAAAAAACGATAATTTCCATGGTGCTGGAGCATGATCAATTTAATTCAGGATAATAGTATCTCGTTAAACTCCGAATTAGTTCCTTTAATTTAACGTTGGTTTTACCTAAGATGAATATTTACCTCCTTACATATATATACGTATTATAAAGTTTACACTACTAATAAACAACCATTTACCCTACGTTATTCATTTGTGTAAAATGTAAAACACTTTTATTAGTATGGCCCACAGTAAATAGAGGTAATAATAATGCATTAATTTGTTTGTTTACCCAATTCATGTGAATAGCTCTAATAAGTCTTTACGTATTGTAACTAATTTAATTAGGTTGTCCACATGTTCAATCGTGTTTGCGAATCGCACTCAGAGGTAAGAAAGATTTTTGTAAATTCAAATAACCTGCTCACAATAGTAGGTGAATATAAAATTTATATCAATTGGGTTATACACTATTATAAATAAATTCAATAATATTTGAATAATTTTTTGTAAAGTGCCATTTTTGTGAAGAATCCCCTTAAGGCGATGCACTACGTCGTGTAATATTTTGAATCGAGCCGATATCAATAACACACCTTACGTAGATGGCGATAAGGCTTAAATTCCCGCTTAACCCCATCCATCTGTTTTGATTTTTGCAAGAAAAAAACATGGCCAAAAAGTGCCTTTTATTTTATTTTGTGGATGTTCAGGCATAAATATTTAATTTTTTGATCATTTTATCAATAACTTAATTTGCCACATTATAGGTACAATAAAATAATAACCGAAAATGGGTTCGTTGGTAGAAGATTTTGAACTTTAAAGCAGTTTTCATAGGCCTTTACATTATTTTTTTCTGGACTTACAAAAAAAACTTCTCTAAAAAATACTCGATTATTTCAAAGGCCAAGATGTATTCTACTCGCAGTAGTTAATTAAAGCATCTGAAACATTTCTAGGCGACCAAATTTTCAAACCAAAATCACATGATTTTGCATTACTACGTATGGCATCGCCTTAAGTACGCTTGATAAAGTTATAGGTTCCTTATATACTTTAAAGTTACTCGATAGCTCTGTACAGCAATGAGGGTATTTCACAGACAACAGCGCTTTAAAATTATACAAGTATAATTATAATTATCAAGCACTTTCTTATTCCAGAGAAAATGAAGAGACATACATAAAAGGAGCGGGTGTATCGAGGTATGCAATACGCAGTTAGGTTTGGTAAAATTTTAATAAAGGGGACCGTAATAAGGGATGCTTATAAAAATCTGATCGTGGGTGTAGGATATATTCAAAGGACCGCACACTGCCGCACGGAGAACATAGCCCACGCAGATCATGTTAGCTGGAACGTCGTACAATTCATGTAAATAACTTTTTGCTGTGAAATGACTTTTGGCGGGTCTAGGGGATAAAACCGACTCTTGCATGGCAAGATGGGACGACGCTCTAGCACGGAACGATGCTTCATTCGGCCAGCCACGTGACTCGTCGGCTCTTTCCGCCCGGCTGCCGAAACTCTGTGAGGTATATTTGCTTCTATTCCCACTAAATTGGCAATGGATCTATTCTAAATTATGATTAATTTTTAATACATATCTATGTGTGTATTTTAATAAACATAAATATAATTGTTTTATAACCAAGAACATAAAGACTTTATACCTTAATTTTCACTTCCTTCAATAGAAATCAATTTCGACCAAGATCAACAAAATGATTACGTCTTATGTTTATTAAATCAAAGACAAATGGTACTACTTCAACTTTAATGGAAAATTGATAGTGTCACATAATTTACTTATAATAGTGTACAACCACAGACATAGGAATTATGTACAACCCAATTAATTATTAATATACAAATATTATATTCACCTACTATTGTGAGCAGGTTTATTTGTATTTAAAAAAATCTTACTTATCTTTGAGTGCGATTTGCAAACACTATTGAACATGTGGACAACCTAATTAAATTGAAACAACTTTATTGCTCAATGAACGACCACATGAAGAATACTGCACTAATTGATTGAGAACCTGTTGTTCATGGTGAGTTCGACTTGACCCATGATAAAAAAAAATCGCCAAGATAAATTAAAATAACACAACTCAATTGTTGTAGGTGCGTTGTAAGAGAATGTTACGCAAGTCTAGAAAAACCCACTCAAAAAAGTAATTTTAAATACAGCGATTTTTTTTTTAAATTAGCGATTTTTTACTCCAAGCTATCGACAAAATTGACAGTTCAGGGTTCCGCGTTAATTGGTTCAGAACAAGTGGGTTATATTACAAAAGATTTTCATAAAAAAGTGTAAGTCATAATAGGTACATACTCGAGGTGATCATTCTTTGTATTAATCCTTACGTCATTCTTACGACTACTGAACGCTCGACTGTGGAATTACTTACGGTAGTATTTGGTGAATTAGCGGGAATTTATTTATGGGAATATTCCCGAAACGGGGAATATTACGGGAATTTTCATTTAAATGGTGAAATCCCCATGAGGTTGTCTCCTACAACGATGTTATTTACAACGTTTCATATTAATTAGAGCGTGCTGAGGTCATAACGTTTAGAATTTTTGTAAATACCGAAGACAAAAGCAGTCAAAATGTTTATATTTGCGGCCGGCCGATAAGCTTGTGATGTTTCATGATTGTATAAATGTGTCATATTAATTAGAGCATGCTGAGGATACAACTCCTAATTATAATTTAATTTTTGAAAATACCGAATTGAACCGACGACATAAGCAGTCAAAATGTTAATATTTGTGGACCGGCCGAAAAGCATGTGGCATCACGGTACATGAGCAGTGGTCTGCAGCACTGCCATTCGAGTTATGAATTGTGTCTGGTGTGACGTCACGAGGAACCACTGTACACGTTTTACCCAAGTTCACTTTGAAAGCTCATAACTTTCGTCATTTTTTGGAGATATGTAATGATTTTTTTAATAATTTTTCCTGTTGTTATTAACTATTTAAATATAATATATTTTCATAAAAAAATACATACTCGTTCAGCATAACTTTCTTAGTAAAAAATACAAATTTCCGACTTTTGGGAATTTTTATTTAGTCGGGGTATATTCTCGCGTGCTGTTTTCTTCGTCGTACATGATCAATTCTACATTTTCTTAAGGACTAGTCCAGCAAAAGATCTTAAAGATGACAGAAGCCCAGAGATTTCCCTTTGGTTTTTTTTCATAACTTTCCCACTCACGTTACTAAAAGTCGAGCGATAAAATAGGTACCAAAAATATTTTATTAGTTCTAACTCTACATTATTTGAAATGTACATTTATTTCGTTTACATGTTTAACAGATAATAATTCATAATTAAATAAAATCATGATTTATCAAGTTTACTAAAGGTAATGAATGGATCTTGAAAGGTAATGAATGGATCCTAAGGGAAATATTTGTTTTATATGTATATGTATATAGTTCAGAAATTCTAAAATTATAATATCCCGTGATTTTTCACGAGTCTGCGCTAGTGGCATAATAAAAACGAAACAATGATGACGGTTATAAAACAATTTGCAATCGCGTTTATATGAGTCTTCAAACATTAATGTCGTGCGGATCAGGTAGCGTGAGAACAATCGATAATTTATTCAAACGCTCTACAAAACAGATTACATAATGATATATTATAATAGTATCGAGTTCACAAATAATGTGAACCATCGAGTTTGATTCACGAATCAAATACATAACACTTGATATCTGTATCTGGTTACCAAGTTAATTGCTGAAAATTAAATACCGACACAAATCGTCAGAATTATAGCCGGTAAAGAAATGAGCGAAACTAAACTAAAATGAAAATTGTTAAATAATCAATTTGTATTGGGTGTTAAATTTTTTTAGTTTAAGGCTGAGAAAATCATACAAAGTACACGGTCAAATTTTTTTGGTTAAATGCATAGACATCCAAATTAACAGACTTGCCCTAACGTAAAATCTTGGTATCATTTCGACCAGTTGGAGGCAAACCACGGGATCAAATTTTTGGCACCGGGAGGGTTCGAGAATGCTTCGAATAAACGACGACATCAGTCGTAGAATGACCACCAGAGACCGCACATTGAAATAATCAGTCCCTGGGCAAAAAAAGTTAAGTTCGCTAAAGTAAGGCAAAGGTTTGCAGGGCAGTTCATTGTGAGACTTGTAATGTTTCCCCTTTTTGGGTGTGAGAGTAATTTTAAATATTTCTTTTTTTTTTTTTGTTTAAAACAATATAAAATTTTCTTCTCTCTTGGCTATGACCGATATTTAATTTTTTTCTCTAAGGCTTTGCATATGTGTTCGCAGGGATGGAAAATTCCTCCCCTACAACACATAAGCCTCCATGAAAATTGGACCCTTTTCTTTGATATCTACAGAAAGCTACTTAAAGCTCTCTTGTACTATATATCTTTATAGACATATGTACTTAACTAATTAATACGTTATTTACGATCTTGAACGCAAATATACCCGTATTTATATTGTAATTAAATTCCATCAAACGTTGTGTAATTTTTTTGATTTATGATATAGGATTTTAATTACTTTCATTTTTGTGGTAACCCCCTTGGTTCTGATCGAGGTGTTGAGTTTCACAATTTAATTGGTCTTTCCTTTGCAAACCTAGACTTAAATGAATTCCCTGAATGAGCTAACTTTCCTATTGTAATTATTCTGATTCCCTGCACCCTAACAAAATCGTAGTTAAACGCTGCTAAAAGATATTATACATGTTTATTTGGACAGGTAATTTGATATAACTCAAATGGTTAATTGTTAGTAAATTTGATTTTGATAAACTCTTGTGTCTGTGGGGCGCCACTCCTTTATGATTCTGCTGCAATAAGGTACATGTAAAGATTGATTTAGTAGGTTAATGTAATTAGTTAATTGCATATTTGACGAACTCGGAATAGCCCATTTGCTGGCATAATTTGGCTCCAAATCCTCCTGCAAGTAAACGAGATGATCGTGAGTCAACAAGAAATTTGCACAATCCTTTGACACGGCTCTTTGATTGATACCTAAGTTATCTCGTCCCAAAAAGCCTTCCACGTCATCATGTGCAGCCTTCAAGTTTCCCCTCGGGTCTCGATACCCCCAAATTCCGACCCCTCCTTGGACTACAATTTACTTAGGGCGAACCGGTTTCGTCCTATATACAATCATATACTCACGGTTGGTGTGGACTTACGGGTCGTGAATCCTCATTCCACGTCTAAGAGAAGATGCGAGAGTGGTCTACCGACCTAAATGCAAGCTGTATGCAGGTCCGCATCCTCCAATAGACAGTACATACGAATAAATATATGTATACATACAGTTTGGGAAAGGTTTATAACTTGCAATACAAGGCTATTTACCTCGCATCCCAAGCTCGGATCTCGTACAAAGAATTCTGCACAATTCTTAGCTTGGTAACCGAATATATACGTACTAATAAGGTGATACTAATAAATACTAGTAAAATAAGATCATATTTGATAGTTTGTTTTGGAGAGCTATCGAACTCCAGGCTTTTGTTTGTTTGGTTTTGACGTTTTTATTTAAGAGAATCGCCATCTCTATTGGATTTGGTTAATGGTCTTGTTATAGGAGCGACCACTGCCTCCTATTGATGAACTGTATTTGTTTTAAATTTTACCTCCAGGGTTCAACATTAATTTTTGTTCATCCTATCCCGTGATTTTCCAATTGTTTCAAGTAGTTGATTGCCACATTAGAGAGTACTCGACCCTCAAATATCTCAGGCAACTGATGGGGTTTTGTATGAGCACCCAATCAATAATATTCAAATGTTTCGTATTATTATTCGATATAAATCTGGCTAACCCGTGGTTTTTCAATTGTCGATTGTGAATGATAAGTATTTGTAAGCACGCAGCTTCCAGCTGTTTCAGGTAACTAATAAAACTGTGCGATTATCTAATCAATGGTATTCAAATGTTTCATGTAATTTTTTGATATAAATCTGGCTAACCCGTGATTTTTCAATTGTCGTTTGTGATTGATAAGTATTTGTAAGCACGCAGCTTCCAGCTGTTTCGGGTAATTAATAAAATCCTTTGTGACTAACTAATTATGGCCAAGGTCGTTTTCAAACTATGCGGTTGACCCAATTCTCCAGTGATCCTTTGTTTTGTAAACAAATAATATAAACATCTCCTGACACACTAACCTAAATGTGAGATTTGTTTATTTTAAAATTCCTTAGAAGTCATTTGTGCCTCTTTACTGATTCAGTTATGATACCGTTTATTGTGCATAGTTAATTTAAATATTTTTAATTCCTTTATTGAAGTTGAACTATTTATTTCATTTTCCGAATTTAGTAAATTTACTAGAAGTTAGGTGAAAATAATATAAATATATATATATATGTACACATATCTCGATTGTCAAAATACGTTAAATAAGATTACATATATTAATAAATAAATATAAGGTATATGATTCTACATGGTCTTGAATATTAATAAATACATATTTTCTTTTTCAATAATATAGATATGTCCTCGGGTAGGTATTAAAAATCGCTACCATTTCGATGTTTCGATTAATAAATAAAATACATATATATAATTACATTACTCATATATATATTCTTTATATACAATATATTATTTTATATTTATAAATATATATATAAATATACAATATACATATATTAATGTGTAATTCTTTGTTTTGTTGTTTTAATTTAATATTCAATTGATATACTTCCACTTCACAGCCCTTCTGTGTCTCCTGGGACCTGAAAATTATTTATAAAAGGAAAACTCACCCACGTCAAGGTATTTCCGGTCGGGTAGTACACAACAACCTTGATGAAGAAATCCTACCTAATTAATTGTATTTTTCAACTAATTTCAAAATAAATCTTTTCGACTATTTATTCCTATTTAATATTTTATTCTCGCTTGAATCATATAAATTAGCTGATATTTAATTTTTCTTCCGAACGAAATCCTAATTCAGAAAACCCGTTGATTTAATAACACTTTTCTAGTTTAAGCTTTTGAATGATAGCTGTTAAAATACTTTTTTCGAAATGATAGACTGATGATTAAAATTCCGGTTAAAACGACAAACACTTTTAACACTGTCGCTATACGCACGATGGATTTTAATTGAACAATTTATTAATTCTAAATTTCTTTTTATATATTTTTAAAAGAAAATTTTTTCGAATTGCGCAGACTTTTAATTATCTCGATTCTTAAAATTAATTTCTTTTCCGAACTGTTAATTTTAGAACAAAGGTTTGAGCATTTGTTATTATTTCTTTTCGAACTGTCTAGATTGTGTTTATTTTAAACTAAGACGTAAATATTTATTACTATTATTATTTTTACACAAAATTATAATCTATTTTTAAATATCAATACGCGATCACGTTCACTTTAGATTAACGATAACAAACTCTTAAATTTAATTTGAATGTTTTCACTTTGAATGAAATAATTATTTTTAAATTTTTAATTAATTCACAATTCACTTTTTGCACTTCACTTAACACTTTTAAGCACTGAGTTTAAATTATATTTATTTTCACTGTTTAACCAAATTAAACTGATTTAACAAAACTTCACTGGTGGGGTTTTCAGAATTTAGAAACTGAATTTAAGACTTTTTACAAAACTTTCTAAGTCCAGGTACTTGTTCAGAATTTAACACTTAGATTATTTCACTAGAATTTTACCAATAGACGTAGTACTGCCATGTAACAACTTTTCAAACCCTCGGCGCGACTGCCTCCTGACTGATGAGTTCCATCTTTTATACCCCTCTCAGGTTCCAAAAGACGTATCTGAATTTCTCTTGATGCTTAATTCTATCTCCTATCAACTCGTAAATCCGAACATCCCTCTCATCAATATCGATTCTGCTTCCATAAGATGTTCTGCTTTCCGGCTCTGGGCGGTAGTTAGTTTTTATCTCACAAATCTAAGTCGATAGGGTCCGAATCGGGTAAGTCTGCGTTAATCGCCCAAGCTCCCTTTGTCCTCTGTTCATACAAAAATGTAGTTAAGATCTCATGATTTTGTGTTCCTTTTTTTTCTCAATTCGCGATAGGTCCATCCTCAATAACATATATATAAATCTCAATTTTATGCATCTCGTGCGAAATTGTTTAAATCCATGCTGAAATCTTTACTACGCATTTTTGAATTTCGATTCGTCTAAATTCTACTCAATTTTATTGTCCCTTATATGGGCTTTTCCATTTTCACCAGTACTTTCTCTCTTAATGCCGCAGATTTGAATTTTTCCTTATCTTCTTGGATTTTCTTTTATCCGCGACGTTTTCTTGCACAATTTCTTCTTTTTTTCTTATGTTATTTCTCATAACTCTATAATTAATTATTTTCCAAGTCGTATTTATTTATTTCACGGATAAATTTGAATTGTATCACTTTTCTCCACTTGGATTATTCTTTATCTTCATTCTTTACCCTTTCTTTTATCTTTTCTCCACTTTTCCCGACGTGTGTGGTCTCCAGGAAAATTTCATACTTCATCTATTATTAATTAATATATAGTTTTCCACACTTCCATGGGAGATATACCTAATTAAGCTCTGGGATATCTGTCATTTTTATTGCCTGACCCAATCTCCGCCCAATTTTCTATCTTTCTCATACCAGGATTCACATAAAACATATGCATTGACATCTGTTTATGTTTAAAATTTTGGTACTAGACTCGTAAATTTAGTTTAATTTCAAACCTATTAATTTTAATTTCTTTTGACTAATCTAAATACTTCCATAAGGTCCACGTTAAAGTTAATCGCTTTTCTAATCGTTTATTACCTTAACGTAAATAAAAATCATGTTCGGATTTCGATTGTTTACCCTTCAAAATATACATGAGACCGCCAACCTTTTATCTTGTTTCGATCCCTTCGTAATATTGGGTAACTCTAATATATATCTAACCTAATAATCATGAAAATGTCTACTTTTCCTGAATCTAATCTATCGATATATGTTTAATTTTACTGTCTTCTTCTAATACTCAATTTTCATTTTCCTAGAACCTTCGTAGCAGTCCAAAATCCCTGTACTATCCTTCCATTCGATCGCCGCACTTTTCTAAAAGTGTATTTTTTTTGCGAGATTTTTCATTCAAAATTGATTTACCAATATGTCCGTTTCATCTTAAATTGATAACGATTAATTTCCATTGTTTCCAACACTCACTCCTCTCTTTAGTACGAATTTTATCGAACATGACACCCTCCTTCTATCATAAATAATTGCACTACAGTTGAAATTCCGCCAGTAACTTTCCTTCGCTTTTCCCGTCCCTTTTTATACTATCACGTTTATAAATTTTCCATTGCATTTTCGTGCGTGTGTTTTTCAATTTGTAAAATCTTCAAAGCACTCGATTTCAACGGTTCGCCATCACCTAAATGTCTCGGTTATTGTAAACATTTCCAGGAGTTTGTCGCCTTGAACGTCAGTGTTTATGCCATAGTGCGTTCACCTCTAATTTTTGTGGGAACGGAAATGCAATTAATTATCTTTTTTAATGTCGGGTCCAAGGTTCAATCCTTTGTCTTTCGTAGACACACCCCCCTTCGTTCACTGATTGGTTACTCAAAATTTTTATAGCTCTTTGTTTAGATCTATTGGTTGACAACCTTCATTGTTTATTTTTAGGCCTAGAAAAGGGGAAGCCCTGTCTAGTCCTAGACGATTTTACGACATCTCTGCTCTCGTCCCGGAACCTTGATTTAATTTCAACTATTACAGGAATCTACTGCAAGCAAGCTGGATCAATTCTTTCTCCGCCAGATGTCGTTAGCATGTCCGTTTTCATAAATAATTTGCATATTTTCTTGCAGCTATGGTTTATCTGTTTTTTTCTTTCACTGTGATTTAAAGCCTTTCATCACAGTTCCCCCCTCTGAACTCAATTTGCTGTGGCTAACGTTGTATACTACTTTAGACATCGAAATTGTGTTCAAAATGTAGTCTAGCTTTTCTCCCCCCTTCGTTCTGTTATTCCCTATCTCTCTTTCCATTCTGTTATTTCCTTTCTCTACCTCACTCTATCATTCCCTATCTCTCTCTCCATTCTGTTATTTCCTTTCTCCCCCCCCCTCATTCTGTTATTCCCTATCTCTCTTTCCATTCTGTTATTTCCTTTCTCCCCCCCCTCATTCTGTTATTCCCTATCTCTCCTTCCATTCTGTCATTCCCTATCTCTCTTTTCATTCTGTTTGGATTGTTAACAACCTTGAACTTTGAATCACATTGTATTTTCTATTTTTTTTTTTTTCGCGTAGATTTTATTTTATGGAATTTTCTCTAATTTTGATAAACTCAAAATTAATCTCTTTTTTTTTTCTGGGAAAAAAAAACACGCCCCTCGACTCGCGTGTTTAGGTGGTCCTCAACCTGGTTGGACTAAGACCTCCCTCTTCACAACAAGCGTTTCTTGACGTTTTATTCTTCAATCTTTTTTTTTCTTTAATGAAAAATTTTTTTTTTTTTTCAAATTCCAAACTGTTGAGTACCCCTGCTCCGTGTTATCAGTTGCTGCAAATTCCAATTCTACGCGCTTCCGTTTATTATTTGTCTAGACCATTTTATTTATTTTCATTCACTGTCAAGTGGCTTATCTCGGTGCCGTCTGAATTGTAATTTTTCTTTGAAATTGAAAGTTGAAATCACAACTAACACTTTTGTTGTTTCAAAACAACACTTATTTGTTTGATCTATACTTGATTTAAGCTCCGATGTTTGTATTTCATAATAAGTGTCCGCAAATCCTAACACTTTTATCCCGTTAGATAAATCATAATTTATCTTTTATCTTTATCCAATGTTTATCCTTATCTATAAGGATTATTTACGTTATCCTTCGTTTTATCTGGATATCACTTTTATCTTATCCTTTTTCGTTTTGTTTATCTTAATGTGTCACCCGTTCGTTCATGAAGGACCAAGTTGGTTTACGTTTAAAATTCCTTCGCGTTGAATCCAAGTCGTAAATTTCTTACTTTGTTTATATTCTCAAAGGCGCGAGGGTTAGTTTTATAAACAATATGAGTCCTATTTTGTGGGTTCACTGTCCCGTCATAATGAATCGTGTTTAATTGCTTTCGTTTGTTTACGTAACGCAGTCTGTTGCATGCGAGCACTTTTTCACTTTTATTTATATTTTATTTATTGATCTATTTTATTTTTAATATCACTAAACTATTTCGCAGTTCTCTGGTAACAATATTTCCCTTCTCGTTTTTCTTATTTTTTTTTGTTTTTCTAGATTTTTCTTGTATTTCATCACCTGATTGTTCCTGTAAATTTTCAAGTTCATTTATGATTTTGAAATACCTAACATGATTTTTTTTTCATATACCTATCACGATGTTTCCTCGAAATAGGTATATATATACACATATATATATCCCATCATAAACATTCGTCAACGACATTAAAATCTCGAGCCAACTCTGAATTGTATTTTTTTCCTTTGAGATTGAAGCTCGAATTCTCAAATAACACTTTGTCTTTTCAAAACAACGTTTATTTGTTTGGCCTATACTTGAATTCTTTATCGAATCCATTGACTGAGTTCTCTGTGTCTTAAAATATGTCTTAATAGTCAACTACCTGACCCGAATGTCAACAAAATTATCATAAGTAAATCTTACGTTATTTCAACTTACCCGTTTATATGGTAAATTATATTATGTAAGATTAATCTTACCTCACAAAACAAAACATCAAATGTTTCACCCTCATTAATGTCTCTGTCGACTATCGAGATTTGTGATCCTGACAACAAGTATCTACATTGGCGGCACGTAGCGCGACCATTTGAATCTAACACGTGGTCCTAATGAGTAACTATGATGTAATACAATTACTCTTTTCTATTTTGATATTATTGTTATTATAGATCTATCTATCACATGATATGGGTGTAATATTTCCGCTATTTATTATGTTACAACATGATCATAATAGATTACACCCCAACATCTCAAAATAATTGTTTTTCTTTTGTTTTATAATGATATTGATGTTAATCAAAAAAATATATATATATTTTTTTTTGTTAATCAATTGATATTAATCAATTTTATATTTTTCGTAATCATTATTTTTGCAAAACCAATGATATCTAGTAAGGTACATTGGGTGTTGTAAAACATTAATCAATTTAATATCTCTAAACCTTTCTATCCTTCTAATAATTCTGTCGAATGTCTAGCGATGAAATAATAATTTCTTTTCCTGACTTTGTGAATAATTTGTTAAGTACCACGGCCCGCCGCTGGTCGGATATAAGATAAACAATAATTGTTTACGTTAATACTTCACGATATCCAAATGCAATGCTTATGTTATACTTGTTCCAGCTATCTCGTTTTGTGTCATTGTTTATTTAATCTCGACGTTTGTTATTTAATTTTTTGTTCCTCGGAGTGATACGTATTATTCAACGATGTTTCCGACCTTTTAAAATCTCGATGTTTATCTTATCAATTTTTAGATGTTCTTTGATGTCCCAATAAGTTCGATGTTTTTCGGGTTTGTCTGTTTATTAAACTTGCTTTATATCAACATTCCGATTTGTTCGATGAACCCAAAACATAAACAATGTTTTTGTTTACGGAACGCATTCCTCTCGAGTGAATGACATCATTAACCCACATATCCTTTCTTATTGTTTATATTATCGTATGAAAAGAATTTTTATTGACTCTAAAGTTCACGGTCATTTGAATTAACACATTTTTATTTATAAGGACACTTTTTGTATTATAAGATTTATTCGTTAACACTTTCTTTTTGGATTTATTGTTTGTTTACGTTAATCTATTATTATTTTTAAATTTTACTGTATATTTATGTAATGTCGCACTTTTCTGATAAATTTTTTTTTTCTTTTTGTTAACTCTTTAATTAATTTCGTCCTATTTATTATTATTATTTTCTCCGTTTTTGCAATAGGTTGACCAATAACTTTGTTTTTTTTTCTCTCAAAACTTATAAAACCTGAACCTCCTGGTCACGGCACCAGTTGTAATGTTTCCCCTTTTTGGGTGTGAGAGTAATTTTAAATATTTCTTTTTTTTTTTTTGTTTAAAACAATATAAAATTTTCTTCTCTCTTGGCTATGACCGATATTTAATTTTTTTCTCTAAGGCTTTGCATATGTGTTCGCAGGGATGGAAAATTCCTCCCCTACAACACATAAGCCTCCATGAAAATTGGACCCTTTTCTTTGATATCTACAGAAAGCTACTTAAAGCTCTCTTGTACTATATATCTTTATAGACATATGTACTTAACTAATTAATACGTTATTTACGATCTTGAACGCAAATATACCCGTATTTATATTGTAATTAAATTCCATCAAACGTTGTGTAATTTTTTTGATTTATGATATAGGATTTTAATTACTTTCATTTTTGTGGTAACCCCCTTGGTTCTGATCGAGGTGTTGAGTTTCACAATTTAATTGGTCTTTCCTTTGCAAACCTAGACTTAAATGAATTCCCTGAATGAGCTAACTTTCCTATTGTAATTATTCTGATTCCCTGCACCCTAACAAAATCGTAGTTAAACGCTGCTAAAAGATATTATACATGTTTATTTGGACAGGTAATTTGATATAACTCAAATGGTTAATTGTTAGTAAATTTGATTTTGATAAACTCTTGTGTCTGTGGGGCGCCACTCCTTTATGATTCTGCTGCAATAAGGTACATGTAAAGATTGATTTAGTAGGTTAATGTAATTAGTTAATTGCATATTTGACGAACTCGGAATAGCCCATTTGCTGGCATAATTTGGCTCCAAATCCTCCTGCAAGTAAACGAGATGATCGTGAGTCAACAAGAAATTTGCACAATCCTTTGACACGGCTCTTTGATTGATACCTAAGTTATCTCGTCCCAAAAAGCCTTCCACGTCATCATGTGCAGCCTTCAAGTTTCCCCTCGGGTCTCGATACCCCCAAATTCCGACCCCTCCTTGGACTACAATTTACTTAGGGCGAACCGGTTTCGTCCTATATACAATCATATACTCACGGTTGGTGTGGACTTACGGGTCGTGAATCCTCATTCCACGTCTAAGAGAAGATGCGAGAGTGGTCTACCGACCTAAATGCAAGCTGTATGCAGGTCCGCATCCTCCAATAGACAGTACATACGAATAAATATATGTATACATACAGTTTGGGAAAGGTTTATAACTTGCAATACAAGGCTATTTACCTCGCATCCCAAGCTCGGATCTCGTACAAAGAATTCTGCACAATTCTTAGCTTGGTAACCGAATATATACGTACTAATAAGGTGATACTAATAAATACTAGTAAAATAAGATCATATTTGATAGTTTGTTTTGGAGAGCTATCGAACTCCAGGCTTTTGTTTGTTTGGTTTTGACGTTTTTATTTAAGAGAATCGCCATCTCTATTGGATTTGGTTAATGGTCTTGTTATAGGAGCGACCACTGCCTCCTATTGATGAACTGTATTTGTTTTAAATTTTACCTCCAGGGTTCAACATTAATTTTTGTTCATCCTATCCCGTGATTTTCCAATTGTTTCAAGTAGTTGATTGCCACATTAGAGAGTACTCGACCCTCAAATATCTCAGGCAACTGATGGGGTTTTGTATGAGCACCCAATCAATAATATTCAAATGTTTCGTATTATTATTCGATATAAATCTGGCTAACCCGTGGTTTTTCAATTGTCGATTGTGAATGATAAGTATTTGTAAGCACGCAGCTTCCAGCTGTTTCAGGTAACTAATAAAACTGTGCGATTATCTAATCAATGGTATTCAAATGTTTCATGTAATTTTTTGATATAAATCTGGCTAACCCGTGATTTTTCAATTGTCGTTTGTGATTGATAAGTATTTGTAAGCACGCAGCTTCCAGCTGTTTCGGGTAATTAATAAAATCCTTTGTGACTAACTAATTATGGCCAAGGTCGTTTTCAAACTATGCGGTTGACCCAATTCTCCAGTGATCCTTTGTTTTGTAAACAAATAATATAAACATCTCCTGACACACTAACCTAAATGTGAGATTTGTTTATTTTAAAATTCCTTAGAAGTCATTTGTGCCTCTTTACTGATTCAGTTATGATACCGTTTATTGTGCATAGTTAATTTAAATATTTTTAATTCCTTTATTGAAGTTGAACTATTTATTTCATTTTCCGAATTTAGTAAATTTACTAGAAGTTAGGTGAAAATAATATAAATATATATATATATGTACACATATCTCGATTGTCAAAATACGTTAAATAAGATTACATATATTAATAAATAAATATAAGGTATATGATTCTACATGGTCTTGAATATTAATAAATACATATTTTCTTTTTCAATAATATAGATATGTCCTCGGGTAGGTATTAAAAATCGCTACCATTTCGATGTTTCGATTAATAAATAAAATACATATATATAATTACATTACTCATATATATATTCTTTATATACAATATATTATTTTATATTTATAAATATATATATAAATATACAATATACATATATTAATGTGTAATTCTTTGTTTTGTTGTTTTAATTTAATATTCAATTGATATACTTCCACTTCACAGCCCTTCTGTGTCTCCTGGGACCTGAAAATTATTTATAAAAGGAAAACTCACCCACGTCAAGGTATTTCCGGTCGGGTAGTACACAACAACCTTGATGAAGAAATCCTACCTAATTAATTGTATTTTTCAACTAATTTCAAAATAAATCTTTTCGACTATTTATTCCTATTTAATATTTTATTCTCGCTTGAATCATATAAATTAGCTGATATTTAATTTTTCTTCCGAACGAAATCCTAATTCAGAAAACCCGTTGATTTAATAACACTTTTCTAGTTTAAGCTTTTGAATGATAGCTGTTAAAATACTTTTTTCGAAATGATAGACTGATGATTAAAATTCCGGTTAAAACGACAAACACTTTTAACACTGTCGCTATACGCACGATGGATTTTAATTGAACAATTTATTAATTCTAAATTTCTTTTTATATATTTTTAAAAGAAAATTTTTTCGAATTGCGCAGACTTTTAATTATCTCGATTCTTAAAATTAATTTCTTTTCCGAACTGTTAATTTTAGAACAAAGGTTTGAGCATTTGTTATTATTTCTTTTCGAACTGTCTAGATTGTGTTTATTTTAAACTAAGACGTAAATATTTATTACTATTATTATTTTTACACAAAATTATAATCTATTTTTAAATATCAATACGCGATCACGTTCACTTTAGATTAACGATAACAAACTCTTAAATTTAATTTGAATGTTTTCACTTTGAATGAAATAATTATTTTTAAATTTTTAATTAATTCACAATTCACTTTTTGCACTTCACTTAACACTTTTAAGCACTGAGTTTAAATTATATTTATTTTCACTGTTTAACCAAATTAAACTGATTTAACAAAACTTCACTGGTGGGGTTTTCAGAATTTAGAAACTGAATTTAAGACTTTTTACAAAACTTTCTAAGTCCAGGTACTTGTTCAGAATTTAACACTTAGATTATTTCACTAGAATTTTACCAATAGACGTAGTACTGCCATGTAACAACTTTTCAAACCCTCGGCGCGACTGCCTCCTGACTGATGAGTTCCATCTTTTATACCCCTCTCAGGTTCCAAAAGACGTATCTGAATTTCTCTTGATGCTTAATTCTATCTCCTATCAACTCGTAAATCCGAACATCCCTCTCATCAATATCGATTCTGCTTCCATAAGATGTTCTGCTTTCCGGCTCTGGGCGGTAGTTAGTTTTTATCTCACAAATCTAAGTCGATAGGGTCCGAATCGGGTAAGTCTGCGTTAATCGCCCAAGCTCCCTTTGTCCTCTGTTCATACAAAAATGTAGTTAAGATCTCATGATTTTGTGTTCCTTTTTTTTCTCAATTCGCGATAGGTCCATCCTCAATAACATATATATAAATCTCAATTTTATGCATCTCGTGCGAAATTGTTTAAATCCATGCTGAAATCTTTACTACGCATTTTTGAATTTCGATTCGTCTAAATTCTACTCAATTTTATTGTCCCTTATATGGGCTTTTCCATTTTCACCAGTACTTTCTCTCTTAATGCCGCAGATTTGAATTTTTCCTTATCTTCTTGGATTTTCTTTTATCCGCGACGTTTTCTTGCACAATTTCTTCTTTTTTTCTTATGTTATTTCTCATAACTCTATAATTAATTATTTTCCAAGTCGTATTTATTTATTTCACGGATAAATTTGAATTGTATCACTTTTCTCCACTTGGATTATTCTTTATCTTCATTCTTTACCCTTTCTTTTATCTTTTCTCCACTTTTCCCGACGTGTGTGGTCTCCAGGAAAATTTCATACTTCATCTATTATTAATTAATATATAGTTTTCCACACTTCCATGGGAGATATACCTAATTAAGCTCTGGGATATCTGTCATTTTTATTGCCTGACCCAATCTCCGCCCAATTTTCTATCTTTCTCATACCAGGATTCACATAAAACATATGCATTGACATCTGTTTATGTTTAAAATTTTGGTACTAGACTCGTAAATTTAGTTTAATTTCAAACCTATTAATTTTAATTTCTTTTGACTAATCTAAATACTTCCATAAGGTCCACGTTAAAGTTAATCGCTTTTCTAATCGTTTATTACCTTAACGTAAATAAAAATCATGTTCGGATTTCGATTGTTTACCCTTCAAAATATACATGAGACCGCCAACCTTTTATCTTGTTTCGATCCCTTCGTAATATTGGGTAACTCTAATATATATCTAACCTAATAATCATGAAAATGTCTACTTTTCCTGAATCTAATCTATCGATATATGTTTAATTTTACTGTCTTCTTCTAATACTCAATTTTCATTTTCCTAGAACCTTCGTAGCAGTCCAAAATCCCTGTACTATCCTTCCATTCGATCGCCGCACTTTTCTAAAAGTGTATTTTTTTTGCGAGATTTTTCATTCAAAATTGATTTACCAATATGTCCGTTTCATCTTAAATTGATAACGATTAATTTCCATTGTTTCCAACACTCACTCCTCTCTTTAGTACGAATTTTATCGAACATGACACCCTCCTTCTATCATAAATAATTGCACTACAGTTGAAATTCCGCCAGTAACTTTCCTTCGCTTTTCCCGTCCCTTTTTATACTATCACGTTTATAAATTTTCCATTGCATTTTCGTGCGTGTGTTTTTCAATTTGTAAAATCTTCAAAGCACTCGATTTCAACGGTTCGCCATCACCTAAATGTCTCGGTTATTGTAAACATTTCCAGGAGTTTGTCGCCTTGAACGTCAGTGTTTATGCCATAGTGCGTTCACCTCTAATTTTTGTGGGAACGGAAATGCAATTAATTATCTTTTTTAATGTCGGGTCCAAGGTTCAATCCTTTGTCTTTCGTAGACACACCCCCCTTCGTTCACTGATTGGTTACTCAAAATTTTTATAGCTCTTTGTTTAGATCTATTGGTTGACAACCTTCATTGTTTATTTTTAGGCCTAGAAAAGGGGAAGCCCTGTCTAGTCCTAGACGATTTTACGACATCTCTGCTCTCGTCCCGGAACCTTGATTTAATTTCAACTATTACAGGAATCTACTGCAAGCAAGCTGGATCAATTCTTTCTCCGCCAGATGTCGTTAGCATGTCCGTTTTCATAAATAATTTGCATATTTTCTTGCAGCTATGGTTTATCTGTTTTTTCTTTCACTGTGATTTAAAGCCTTTCATCACAGACTTTTCTGTGCAGGATCAGGATGTTCGTTTTAAACGAACCGCCCGGTGTGGCGAATCTAAAATTGAGTGAGGTGGGTAAATTATAATACAATTGTAATAACTAAATAGGGTAAAGAAATTTAAATCTTTTGATACAAGCTCGGACTTTTGTTGAAATTTCCATGCCATTGTAAAAAGGACTAGTAATTCGTAAGCTGATTTTATTTTCGAGGACAGAATGGTGTTATTACAATGCGATTTGCCTGTATATTGTCAGATTAATTTATTGATAAATCACAGAGGGGATGGTCACGTCGCCTCCCGCGCTAAGTAGAGCACATACATGAAGATTTAATTTGGCCAAAAATACTTACCTTGTTGCACTATTTTAGAATTTCCTTTGAATAAGAGGTGGGTCCTAGGAGTACTTTTCGTTACTGGGTACAATGAGTACAGGTACAAATAAATACCTGTAAAATACCGGTGACAAAATACTCAAAAGTATTTAATACCGACCTGAGGATTGATGCAGAATAAGTCCTGAATTCTGCCCACAAATTTTTCTACGTAAGCTTGATTCCCCCATTAATTATTCGAAATCCATGGGGGGTTTGTTAGAGAATTTCTGTAAAACATAATTCCCCACAAAAAATTTCAGATATGTACTTCCCCACAAAATATTTCAAATCCATAAGAGGGGGGGGGGGGGTTGTCAGTCAAAAATACCCATCAGGGAATACCCATCGAAAATACCCGTCAAAAATACATATTAAAAATACCCATCAAAAATACCTATCAAAAATACCTGGTAAAAGTACCTGAAAATATTTAGTCGCGGTATAAAATACTTGTGAGTATTTTGGAACCAGGTATTTTGGATTTTGGAGATTTGTCACAAGTACAAAGTATCGCATGAAAATACCCGGTACTTTTACTGGGTACGATAAATACGCTTTACTTCTACTTTAAATTATTGAATGATCCTAGAGGTTTTAAATAAATACATATTTCTATTTATTTGAACGTAATAATACAAAGACAGGCGACCTTTTAAGGTGATCTAACTTCATTTAAAGTTATCTCAGGATAACAGCCATTATACCTCTGTGTAAAAACAAAAATAAGTCTAATGAATAAATCATTTTCGTAAAAAGTGGACGAACGACCTTTGACTTATCGGGTTTTGACATTAAGAAAGGAACGCCTATTGTAAAAATTTCATTATATTCATGTGTGCAAAAGAAAAAACGAGCAACCTTGAATTTTACATCAAAACCTTAGCAATTTTGAGCATTGATAAAATGAAGATAGAGAGTTGAAAATGAGACTTCCGATATAAATCACCTCCACATTAAACGTAAAAAGTACCAACACGATTTGTGCATTAGAAAAAAACAGGAGATCAAAAAGTATCGCCGCCGCTGGTCGAAGAATGAATGTGATTGCACAACAAAGATAATAATAATAATTGTCGGAGTCTGGATGTGTAGGGCTTTAGGCCCCATCTAGCGTGGGCTGACGGGGTCTTTACCTGGGCCGGCCCTACCCAGTCACCTGATGCCGATGCCCAACAGCGGACCAGACGGAATCGAGGGCTTCAATGAAATGGAGGCTGTGTGCCACAAGCGTAACTATTATCCCTCAGTCGTTTTAAGGTTTTTCGGCAATATCCACTTAGAATTAAATCGCAATATACTATTATACAGCACAATAGAAAGAAAAAACCAAGGACGCATTGTTTGTAAATAAGCATATTATTTGTTTGTTTATTCGCTGACAGTTAGTTAATTGAATTTGAAAATATGCAGGTGCCCATGCACAGAGTACACCAAAATGTTACAATAAAGAAAAAAACTTAAGATTTTAACAAATTTGGGAAAAAAGTAGGTACATGTAAAGATATTGCCACGTATGTAAATTAAATATATATTGTTAAAGGATATTCTCAGAATCTTTCTAGTGAGAGCCGCCAACCAAAATCGAAAATTACTTAAGCCATCCATGCTTGGTGACCACATCTGAATAGTGTGCTTCACTTCCACTTCGTCACTTCCTCATTCTGTCAAAAATCCTCAAATCGGAGATCACAAATGCAGTTATACTATCATACATTATGGTAACTAATTAATACTCCATTGGAGAAGATTATTTCAATCATCGTCAATATTATACAGGATAATAGGACTTCACACAAAAAAGCAATGCAATAATGACAAAGTATAGATTATTATCAACGCTTGGTCTATTATCTTAATAGGCATATATATACCAGCACGTCAGAACTGCATTATAATATTATAATAGTTACTTTATCGCCTTATTAATGATATAATTCCAGTTGAACTGCTAATTTGTCTAATGACGTACAAGACAAGAATCACCAGATAAATTGCAATGTTTGTTGAGAGAGAAGAACGCAATATTATAATACATTATGTTCTCTGTCTGTATCCATCTCTGTCATCATCGCAGTTATTTTCCGTCGTTAAAATAATATTTACTACTAACAATAATATTATGAAAGTTTAAGAAACAAGCGCGATACAATTTATAGTTCATCAGTAGCGTGATAATATTTTTCAGCCCCGGGGCTAGCCTGTGGCTGTGGCTAACTAACTGGGCGAAAAGCAAAATGTTAATATACATACTAATTTTAATTAATTAGTTAATTGGATTTGATTATATGATCAATAAGTCATTCACTAACGAGGTTTACAAGCTATTTAGTTAACGTCATTGCAAAAGTATCCGTCCTAGAAAAAATTATTGCAAGAAAGAAAAATAAACCTCAAAGTCTAGTATTTGTTAAGAAAATGATTGGTACGTCACTGGAGTTCAATACAAAACGTTTAATTAACGATTACGTAGATTACGATAAGGAAAATCATAATATGATTATTTCCTAACGAGTTCCTTATTTAATTTATGATATTAAAATTTTACGGTTCATAAATAAGATCATTATGAAATATTATATAACAAGCAGATGAGAATGAAAGGATGATGGAAATATCAAAAAAATCAAAAATATTACAATTGAAAAAATTCTGAAAATGTGTAGAAACTGAAACTATATTTGCATCGTTTGATTTCACAAGGTCCTTTTTAAGGCAATTTTTGAAAAAACATGTAGTTAATGCATAATTTCCACATCATTTAACAAATTACAGTATGATGGCGGAAAGGTGCAGTTCAGACTGAATAGACAGGAACTGTTGTAACTGTTCAGAACTGCAATATCAGAAACTCATTTTCACAGCCGGCAGATCCCTCGATCTTTGGCCTGTAGCGTTTTTACAGAATAAACTCCTGTCGTATCCAGTAAAAAAGAAACATACGAAAGGTGTTCGTAATAGAATGACGGTAAAGAGCTGAAAAATAGATACACTGTTATATATTCTGGAATCAAGATAGAAAAAGATTGCCATCTAACTTTTAACATTGTCTACGCGCATGGAGGAGCTAATAAAACGTTACATTTTCAACTAGTTATCTAACTGTAAGAAAATATAAAACATAGTACTTAAAAAACTAAATTAATTAAATGTAGGATTATGTTAAATTCGTTTTCCGTTAAAACCATTTCCGAAACGTTTGTTAGATTTGAAAGCAGTAAAACAAGATTAAAACGTGACCGTCATAACACGCATCGACAATAAACAGGAAAAATGGCGAGTGGCTAACCGACCGAATGCAAATTATAATCACCAAAGCGCATATTGTATAAAAAAGACAACATCAACACCAAAGGGCAACGAACAAAGCGAAGGGAACAATAGATTCTGGTGACTAAGGTAAGCGAATGCGGTAAGAAAGTAAATACGTCGAACTATACATATAAGGTTAGGTGCATAATGAACGTCGTATCGATGTATGCGGAGTTAAGCCTCGTTCAGAAAAGGAGAATAATTTTAAAACGATGCGATTATCTTCCTCCTGATTTTGTATGAGAAGGCGTTTTTTAGTTCGGTGATTCGAAGGGGATTCGTGGATAGTGGATACTAAAGGCTTTTTTTCTCTTTATAGTACACTATATTGGACATCAATGACTGGAACTATGGTGTTTATACTTGATTTGTTAATTGTAATTATAATTCAGAAGAATATCAAAAGTATTTATAAAAATATTTATAATATTTCAATATTTATAAATTACATGAATATCGATGATATTTATATATGTTTTACATTAGATACATACAAGAGGCTTCGAGGAAAATAATTCTCCTCAAAGCTTATGTCATCTTTGGGGCGCTGTGAGGGGGTCTTTTTAAGGAAAGAGAGGAGAGGAAGTTCTGGCAAGGAAAAAGGTATGAGGGATGGGTAGGAATCTGGGGGTCAGCGTGTCCAGAAGTGTCCAGGAGTGGAAGTGATGAATTCACCACTTCCATTGAAAATGAGCGAAGGGGGGAGGGGGCTCAAATACAACAGAACGAGTATTCAATTAACTAGCGCCTGTCGTTATTCCAAATTCATCTTTGGATCAATGGTTGATTTGTTTTTTAATTTGTTTTTTTAACAGTGGAATTTGGACTAGAGGCGAACGCGTTAGCGCCGAGTTTCGAAGAACGACAGTTCGAACCCCATTTATTCCAAATAAATAATTACCGTTTTATATCTATTTTTTTTTCCATAAATATTAGTAAATATAAAAATAAATATACAAGTGAAAAAAAAAAACAGGACATTACAATAAATACAATACAACTCTTAGTGACATGTAAACATTAAAATAAACTTTAAATGGCAGATCCCCCGTGTACCCCCCCAGGGGCTAAAGATCCATTTAAAAAATCGGGAACCACGCCGAGGTCACCGATAATCCGGAGCATTAGCAGTCCAGAACTAGTTAAGTCCCCAAGACAAACCCGAGCCGAAAGCAGAAAAGTTATGGACAAACGACAAAAGAAGGAAATTAAGACTAATAAACAAGCGTCAATCCCCACTAACACCAACTCTGCTCTTTCTACCACCACCGCAACAACATTCTCCTCTACTACAAGATCCTCACCAATAACACACGAGTCCAGTCCAGCGCTTCCATCTATCAACGAAGACAAAATTCCTCCTCTCAAAACCAAACCGATTCTGCCTTCTGTTAAAATCCCCCAATATATTTCTCTCCAGAAAACGAAACAGTCCGAGACAGCCATGAATATTGTTCAAATTGCCACTCTGGCACTGAAAGCAGCCGAGCCTCTCAAAAATAACATAACCAAAGAAGTCCGCGACACAATAATCTCATCTTTGCTGGAGATAATTGAGAAAGGAGCCACACTGGGAAAACAACTTCATGCTCTGGAAGTCGAATTACTTGAAACCAAGGTGCAGAATGCAGAATGTCAACTGAAGATGGAAGAAAGACACTGTAGGGAAATGTCAGCTTTCTGCGCCAACTCTCAAAAAGAGCCCGTACTCAGTTACGCCTCGGCAGTAGGGAATCGAGGAGATCGCACCAGACATGCCGTAATAGTGTCGTCATCAGACCAAGAAGCGACGTCAGAATCCATCACCTCAACAATAAAGGATACTATCAAGCCAGCCGACCTCAGAGTGGGTGTCAGTGGTATGTCAAAGGCCAAAAATAACAAGGTCATAATTACCTGCCCTAAAAAGTCAGATGCACAGAAGATCCTAACAGCAATTCCAGGGCTGACCAATGGTAACTTGGTTGCTCATGAGGGCAAACGTCTTAGACCTAATGTTATCTTGAAGGGGATCGAAAAAGAAACACAAGATTCCGAAATATTAGACATGATTGTGCAACAAAATGATACTATCTACGAAGCCACTGGAAATGATAAGGAAGCTATTAAAATTCTAAGATTCACAAACAACAGGAAAAATGATAGGCTACGAAACGTTATTCTGATCGTCAAAAAAGAAGTACACTCAGCTATGTTAAAACAAGAAAGAATAAATATAGGTTTCCAACGAGTCCGAGTCGAAGACAGCTGCCCAATCATGCAGTGCTATAAATGCATGGGATACGGTCACTCCGCCGCGAGATGTACTGAATCAAAAGATCGTTGTCTACACTGTGCTGGTGAACACAAATCATCTGAATGCTCAAAAAAGGAACAAAAAGAAGAATTCCGTTGCTGGAACTGCTTTAAAATGGCCAAAGGCAAAATTGAGGCACCAAAACACAGATCAAACGATAGGGACTGCCCCTACCGTGCCATAATGATGTCACGCACAATGGAGAGAGTTGACTATGGCTAACTCAACTGTAACTACAGCATCCGGGACCCAGGCCAGTATAAATGAATACAAATATGAGAAAATTGAAGACTATAAGCCAATAAAAAATAGCCTTCGAATAATGTATCTTAACGCGAGAAGTATCAGAAATAAAATTGACGAGATTGAAGAAACTTTAAAGAGCATCAAACCCACTGTACACGTACTTGCAATATCCGAAACCTGGTTGGAAGATGGTGAGGAGTGCTTCTTCAACATCGACGGCTACCAAAGTACATTCGCGTCTCGCACCAATGAAAGAGGAGGAGGGGTGATTCTCTACACACACCATTCACTAAATGCTACAACTATCGAAAAACATTGTAGTGAAAATTCTTTCTTAGGAATTAATATCCGTAATAGAAATTTTAAACCGTTAAATATTTATGTTATATACAGAAAGCCTACCTCAAACATTAACGAATTCTTAATGTATCTTGAATCTATTTTAAATAACTGTAGAAATGATACCCTTATCTTTGGTGACTTCAACATTGACATTCTTCAAAAAAATAATACATCTCTTAAGTACATCAACACGCTAGACTCATACAACTGTTTCATATGTAACACATCCTATCCTACACGAGTAACAGATACCTCTACTTCTCTAATAGACCATATCATCTCAAACAGACAAAATATTTCCTCAACTACTGCAAATATAGATGCCTACCTAAGTGATCATAACATTTTGATATTAGATTACCAAAACAGCTTGAAACATCACACTAATAATAGAATACATTCTTTTTCAAACAACACCAAAACCGATAAAAACATGTTAAAAACATATTTAGAATCCCACAACTTTCCACACGAAACCACCAGTAATGCCAATGAAAACTATAATAATTTTAATGAATACATCAAAACAGCAATAAAATCATCCCAACATAAATCTGAGTTACGCATAGGAGACCAACGGAGGGGTAATACTCCATGGTTTGATGCAAAATTAAATGCACTTATCAAACAGCGCAACAATGCGTTTAAACTCTGGAAAAAAAATCAGCAAAGTGATATATTCACAGCACTGAGAAATAAAACAAGAAATCAAGTTACCAACTATAGAAGATATGCTAAAACCAAATACTACACGACTATATTTAAAGAAAACCTGCGTAATCCGCGACAGACATGGAAAATAATAAATGCAATTCTAACAAATAGCTCGACACCCCAGAAAGATGAAATTGAATGTCTTCTCATTAAGAATGAAGAAATAACATGCCCAACACAGATAGCTTCAACTTTTAACAACTTCTTTATATCAGTTGGGGAAAACTTAGCAGCCACAATTGCATCATATCCAGATGATTCTATCACTATAAACACGGATCAAAAAGCAATCCAGTCCTTATACATGGCCAAAACAAATAAAACAGAAGTTCTCAGTATCATCTCTCAACTAAAGTCTAATGCATCTCCAGGTTTAGATGGAATTACACCAGTGTACCTGAACTTTTGCAAAGATATATTAGCTGACCACCTTGTTTTTCTTATTAATCAATCCCTGGATAGTGGAATCTTCCCAGATCAACTAAAGATAGCAAAAATAATTCCGATTTACAAAGATGATTGCAAAAAAAATCCTTCTAATTATCGTCCTATATCCATCCTATCTGTCGTCTCTAAAGTTTTTGAAAAGGTTATTAAGCTTAGGCTCACTAAATATCTCTTATCAAACAATTTACTCGCATCCCAACAGTATGGATTCAGAAACCAATCTAACACAAAATGTGCTGCCTTCGATTTTGTATACGCCCTCCAAAAGCATATAGACCAGGGTAAGCATGCTGCAGGCTTATTTATAGATTTAAAAAAGGCATTCGATACGGTTGACCATGGGATACTACTAAAGAAGCTAGAACACCTAGGCATAGTAGGCACTCCCCTGAAGTTACTGTGTAGCTACCTCTCTAATCGACACTGTCAGACCTTTGTTGGAAAAGGGACAAGCAACATGGGAACGATAAAATGTGGCGTGCCTCAGGGCTCCGTACTTGGACCATTGCTATTTTTAATATACATTAATGATATTGCTAAATGGGGACTTAAGGGTACAATACAACTCTATGCAGATGACACAGTGATTCTTTATCACAATAATGATTTAAACGAACTTGAAAAGGAAATGGAAAGGGATATAGCTTGCCTGGCAAACTGGCTGCGATTAAACAAACTTAGCCTAAACATAAAAAAAACACATTACATACTGTTTGCAAATAAAAAAAATGTAAGTCTTAATATAAGTCTTGATAATAACCGCCTTGAAAGGGTTGATGTTACAAAATATCTTGGCCTTTTCATTGATTCACAACTCACATGGAATCACCAATTTAAACATGTTCTATCCAAAATTACTCCTATAACTGGTGTTTTATATAGACTTCGCGGGTTACTTCCTCCCTCTCTATTAAAATCGATTTACCATGCTATGATTCACTCACATCTAATATATCTCGCCGGAATCTGGGGATTTGCTACAAAAAAAATGATTTCAGAAATCCAAGTCGTCCAAAATAGAGCCCTGCGAAATATTTTCAGTCTACCTTGGGACACACATGTCAAAGACATCTACAGAAACACCCAAATACTTCCTTTTAATACCATTCCCACTTTTGAAATAACGAAAACTATATTACAAGTAATTCAACACTCGGCACATTCCAACACTACACTCTATTACAATTGCGACGTACACCAACACAACACAAGAAATCACAACAAACTTCATATACCAAAAATCAAATCAACAAAATATGGACTAAGATCCCTAGAATACATAGCTCACACAAAATATAATCAACTACCCAACGAGATCAAATGTGCAAGTCAATGTAAAAAGATCCAAACTAACATGCTCAAACTTCAACTTATTAATGACTATCTGAAATAATAATGTTGTGTATGTCCCATCATATGTCCATTTAATACATACAACTATATGTTTCATGTAATGCGTATCATTCCCGCAATGAGTTTATTAACTCCTGGGAGTACGATGCTTTATATAATATACTATATTCTGTATTGTATACTTTTAATAAATAAAAAAAATAAAAAATTCGAGTAAGCAAATATCGAATTAGAACTTGGCACACCAACTATTCGTGTGTTTGAGAGAACCCACAGTAAAAAAAACCCGACATTGTATACTCAATATTTAAATATCCAAAAAGCGAGATTGTGACAAAAAAAACGCCTAGCGCTTAGCAACTCCGACGAATAAGTTTAGTTTCGGCGACGAATCTTTGAACTCTCGTCTGAATGCGGCTTTATAATATTCCAAAGTAAATCTGCATACGTATGCAAATCCCGGTTAAAACGACGGTATAGATACAACACAATATTCAACGAACATGTTTTGAACATTAATATGCATGGAAACATTGTTTAATACTATTTTGAATCATAATGCAATAATAAAAACACATCTTACGTCGATTTTACTTAGAATCATAATAAAGATAAACATTGCGAAACATTTAAAATGATAAAAAAATTCATCAAAATTATATTCAAGTGATTTTCCATTTTGTGTAATAAATGAAATCCCTTTGTTTGAATGTAAGTTTTAGACAATTCACACCGATGAGTTGCAGGTAAGCTTAACTCTTATATTGTACCCGTGTTAGGACATAACAAGAAGTTATGCAACGTGGTGGTTTTCCTTTGACGCTCTAGGGCAGAGGTTCCCAAACTTATTTGCCCCGTAGACCACTAGCCAAATATATTTTTTTCCGTAGACCCCCCCCTGTCTGCCGAATATTGAATTTTCCAAAAACTATTAAAGTCCCAAGTGATAATCATTTCTCTTTTTCGTAAGAAGATTCCTATCCCTTGCCTATCCAACAACCGGGTGGCGGTATAGTTCCTCTATCTTTACACTGTGCAGACAGGGGTGCCCTTGTGAGGTATTACACCAAATGAAAATGAAGCAGGATAAGAAACGGGAATTTCTTTCTGTAGCTAGCCCTACAGAACTGCTCCTTAAGTTCTTTGTCGGTGCTTATTCCGGTCAGTTCTTCTTGTCACATGATATCCGATTCTTTAACGTTCCATTTCCAGTCATTTAGTCAAAATGTCCTCAAACTTAGTTTTGAAGTCTGTGTGAAGTGCATTTAAATGTTGAACGTCATTATTACCCTGGACGTTTTTCAAAAACAAGTTGGGGAACTAGGAAAATTCGTGGCTTCCAATGTGCAATGTTTTGCTTGAATATATTAATTCTGACGAGAAAAGGAACGTAGACTATATTATTTATAAACCTCAATTGACAACCTTACGAAATATAAAAATACAAATATCAAATAAGTAATTTCTCAAATATGATTTAAGATTTTCATGGCCAAAAGTATTTTTGTTATTTGTTATTGGGGTGTTATGCCGTGTTGCGCTAACTCCTTCTTCAGCCAACGTTTCGGACAACATTGCAGTGTCCATCAACAGGGCAGATGTGTGATGATGGACACTGCAATGTTGTCCAAAACGGTGGCTGAAGAAGGAGTTAGCGCAACACGGCATAACACCCCAAAAACAAATAACAAAAAAAAGTAATTTCTCAGTCTATTATATTTGTGTTAGGTCTATTGTGTCATTTACGGAACTACTAAATGTTGACTTGAGGTAAATGGGGGTCCGCTCGTATGTACCCCTATTTTATTCTCGCTGACATAGAACCCTAGCAAGCCGATATCGACACCTGGGGGTCCATATAGACCACTTTGAGAACCTCTGCTCTAGAGAATTATTATAGTGAGAAAACCCTGCAAAGGAAAATTCAATCTATTTTAAAATGAATTATTCTCAAACAATGTAAGAGTGCCATGACAGAGCGGTAAAATAGCCGCATCGGCCTAGAGTTCGAGGGCTCAAAACCAAATCCCGACGGTAAAGCATACTAAAATGCGTTTTTCACATACACAAAATAAAAGCGTTCTAGTGAGGGATCCTATTGATACCTTTAAAAGCCTGATTTTTTTATCTGCTTGCTTTAATATTTTTTTTTGCAAATATTACAGGTAGTAGTTTCGGTCGTATGTCTGTGTTAGATAAACGGGATTCACTTTGAATGTAAGTGTCATAAAAAATTGGAACTGATCGAATGAAAAATTTAAACAAGCGTTAAACTACATACCTACCTATAAATTATTAATCCTTGTTCTGGTGTGCTCTTTATATAAAATTTTCAGCTCCAAAAAACCTACAATTATATCCCGTGATTTCTCACGGGTCTGCGCTGGTAGGTATAAAGCTCTGCCACACGTACACTTCGGAGCGGCAGTACCACGCGCCACTCCAGGCCGCCGCGCAGAAAAGTCTCACTACGATACGCGGAATATTTTGTTAGTGTACCTATACATGTTTGTATTGCACAAATTAAATTAATTATTACTTAAGTATAATATACCTGTAATACCATCTAGAATCGACATGTTACAAGAAAAGACTTCAGCTTCAGTACAAAAAACTAATTAAGCAGATAACTACTACAAAGACTTAATCTCCTCTTACAATATACTTTCACTTAATTCCAGGATAACTGTTACCTAGAATCAAAACTTTACTTGCAATGGCTTCAACTTTTGTAACTCAATATTTTCCCCGTATATTTTCCACTTAAAATCAGTTGTGCTGTCGTCCAATGAACCTGGGAAGCGGATTGTATCAAAAAATAAAATCAGCAATAATTGCAATAACTGGCGAGAATAATAATTACATATAGCACTATTCGTCCAAGACAGCGGGGTTTAAAAAAATAACTGATCAGCTTTAAAAGAGAAGCCCATGGATTACCTCCAGAGAAATTTGAAGAGTTCCTCGAATGCTCCAACATCCAAGACAATGTCGGGAGGGATCCACATAACGTCGTGAGAGTAAATCCCCCGGTATTAAACTAATTAACCGCTTTTAATTGAACCCACGCCATTGGCCACCGTCCTCCTCCCACCCCCACCCACAACCCCCAACTCCGGCCAACGCTCACTATAAGGTGTTCCAATAAGAGATTAAAGATTTGAATTGTGCGCCATTCAAGATTTCGATAGAGATAGAACGTCCGTATTAATTTGACAGCTGTCATTTATAAACATAAATACGATGATAATGGAGTTACAGCATCGAACTGAGCGTATTTTTTTAACTAATACAAATGATAAAAATTAAATGTAGTGAAATTTCTATTAAGGCGAAGCTTAATGCTAAATCACTATTTTGATTAATCTTTATAAATCTTGGTTTACATTATGAATACCAAAAAATATGCTTTAGATAAATTGAAGGTTTTCCTATCGTTTCGCTTGAGTAAAATACAAATAAAAAAATAAATTACTCAATAAAAAATATAAATATAACTACTAAAAAAAATATTTTTTCAATAGAAATGCATGAACGCGTAAAGGATAAAAAATACAGTATTATAGCTAAGATTATCTGTGACAGTTTCACTTGATTACATTTTTTGCTTTCTTATAAAATTATTTACAAAATAAATAAAAACCAGTTTTGGGCTTGAAATCGAACGTTTCTAGGCTTCCTTTGTCAAGCGATTTTAATGCCTATTACCTACAATATAAGGTATACCAAGAATATACACGTTTTTGGCTTGTAACTTCCTCTTAATAATGTTGTCCGCCTATACATATTAAATCCACAGACGATTCAAAGGGACGAGATTCGAGGGTAAAAATCAAAGCATTGGGTACTCGTGAAACGCCAATAAATAAAATATAAGAGCTAGTATTTTAAGGTAATTTTACAATAGTCGGAGAGATGTAATGCGAAGTAAATCATGTTTTGCATGTGATGCTTTTATTAAATACTGCGATTTGAACACATCTTGGCCTTAGCTTTAATCGAGCATTGTTTGACAAGTGTTTTCATAAGCCTATAAAAAATGTATCAGGCCTATAAAAATGTTGTGAAGCGTAAAATCTCTTACCAACGAAATGGTTTCGAAAAGGATTTCGTGATTTCAATATTATAAATATTAAATCAATAAATACGATATTTCATAAAAAATGAGTTTATAAAAAATATGTAAACTTTAAAAATCATTGTACAGTGCCAGAATATGGAAACTGACCATTTTTCCCATACTGTGTTTTGTATATTTTTTTATGTAAAAGTTCAAATGTATGATGACGTTAAAGGGTTCAAATAGATCATGAAGCCCTTATTATGAGAACACGCCGTATAATTACACCGCAAGGCTATTTCTATTCATGGCTTTAATCCTTCGATTTATTATTCACTAGCATATTATTTTCTGGCCTAGGTAATTTGCAAACAGCAATACAAATTAAAATCACTATTTTGTGCTAAATCCGCCAGTTTATTAATAATAACGGCTGCTTTATTTTGCCATAATTATTTAACAGCAAAAGTTCCCGTGAGATATTCAAATTTATGGAACCCGATGTTATCGTTCTTACGGTTGTTATCGATGGGTCTCTGATTTATCTCGAATGCCTGAAACCTGAAACGAACATGATAGCGGCAAAACACTGTCAGCATTTGATAAACCTAATGTTATTTGTGAAATATAACGCAGTCTAGAACCCACCCTCGGAAACATATTATCATTGACACGATATTTTAAGCACAAACAGACAAGTGTTTATTTTATTATTTATTTATTTATCTATTGGATGATTTTTATAGCGCCGCTTTTATTTATTTATTTATTAAACGCCATAAAAGGCTTTTACAGTAATGTGAAACATGGGATTATAAGTACACAGTTCAGGGCTGTAAGAGACTTGACAATTAGAAATAGCATTTTTCATTAAAATAATACATCCACAAGCAGTTTTTATTGATGCTATACATATACATTTCACATATATGTATATATGTGGAATGTATATGTATAGAACACCATATATATGTTACACATAAAGAAGAACACAACAGTCAGTATGATGCAGTACAAACAGACATTTAACATTTCACAAACATATCAATTACATTCATAACCAAGTATTTTTGCCTTGATGCAAGACGGTGAGGTTTTGAAAATATCAAAAAGGTCTGTATACGTGTTGGCAGTGCGGTGAAAACGCGCCAACGGTGAATGATACAAATAGTTAGTGCTATGATTGTCACTGTGGAAAAGATGGTGGAGTCGAGTTGATTTAACAGGGACACGAAAATTTATAACACTTAACATTTGAGGGCAGTCTATGAGATTGTTCAGTAATTTAAAAAGTATAAGAATGTCATTAATAGTTCGCCGGGTAGAAAGAAGTGGTAGATTTAGACCAGACATTAATGTATTATAGCAGATATCAATTACAGGCTGTCTCAATTTGAATTGAACGTATCGAAGAAATTTTCTTTGTACTTTCTCCAAGCGGTGTAAGTTACAGGTATAAATCGGAGACCATACAGGAGATGCATATTCTAGGTGCGATCTCACAAGAGAGCAGTAGCTTTTGTGAAATATCACCTCAGGGGCGCTGTACAGTTAATGCAGATATTACAAAAAAATATATAAATATTACAAATTGAAATTGAAATTAAGTTAAATAAAATGAAGTACAGAAACAGGTGACACGGAGATGGAGAATCTGCTGCAAGAATCCTAGGTGGTGAGGAAACTGGACCAGCTGCTGCAGCGAGAGAGTGCACCGCGTCCACCAACAGTGCCAGCACGAGGTTCGTCATCCGTCCAGATATGTGTCTGCTGCTAATAGAGCGCTGACACAATGTCCTCTCATGGATTCCAGACCTTGGCAGCACCGCTGTGACATTCGACGAAGGTAGAGGATGGAGACTCTGCAGCGATACCAACGATCTTCGGTAATAAAGTTTCCAACAAAATTCAAATATATATTTATTTTCTTAAAAAGGGTAAAAATAAGTGATGTAATCTAAAACTAAACTTTTTTACATTGTTTTAACTTTTAACACCATAGTACAATTTAAATGGTTTGCATTGTTTTGTAGTTGTAAGGTACGGGTGTGCACGATTTACTCCTCAATCTAACAGTATATTTTTTAAATTAAAAAAATGTACTAAACTAACATAAAATAATATATGCAAAAACTTTAGCTAAATTTTTTATTAAATTTTACTGAAAACATAAATCAAACACAAGACTGAATATTTGACATAATAACTAAATGAACATAATAACATTTTCAGAAGTTTCAAATTTTTTTATTTGTGATCAAAGTATTTCCGGTAACCATTAAATCCCGCTAGATCACAGCGTTACGTTCATATAGTACATAGTAAGCTCCTTCTCTGGGAGACTTTGAGTAGGTACAGTTTCTGTCAAAACCAGTCAAGTTGTCGCGTTTGGGTAACAAATTACTTGATTTTTTTGGTTTTGCTTGAAAGTAAGGGTCGACTCAACAGTAAAGTGGTGGATATTCTATTCAGAACTTTGATAATCCTGACTAGTAAACAAAATGACCACTTGTCATAGATAGTTTGCATTTTTTCAATGTAAACAAAATAATAATGTAATTAATTATAACATTCAGATCAAAAAATATTAGAAGGGTATCATTTTTTTATGCCGACGATTTGAATGGTGTATTTTTAAATCGTTGTCAAAACGTAAAGTCCGTGCAAAAGACGGTTGTGACGTCATGCCCCCAACGTTTCTAGACGGTCCCGGGTTCTGATGACAGTAGTTGTTTTAGAGGCCAGTAGCGCAACCTACGTCATAATAATATAACCGTGATAAATGTCCTCCACAACACATATGACCTGAATTCAACATGTTTAGTTGTTATAAACACCAGGCAAAAATATTGCGGTTTGATAATTTGAAGAAAAAACACAATAATTATTACATAAAATTTTTAATGCGACGATCTTAATCTTAAGATAAGAACAAAGCTATAAATTGTGAAAACTTTTCATTGTTTGTCTATTTTTTAACGGTTTCCGAAGAGTGGTGAAGTCAACTGACACAATTGGTATAAAAATGTTAGCACATTACCATTTAACATTACAGCATCGGTCGTAAGAAAAACAATAAAGCTCTCTTTATGGATGCAGATTTAACGACTACCCGCGTGATGAATCGACTAAATCTCTACCTATTTAATAATAAACTGCTCGATAAAGCTAATCGTTTCACAAAGAGGATTGGAAATAAAAAAACGAACTGGTTTATGGAGATAGAGAAAACGTCTGAAAAACACTTAAAAAAAGCAATTTATTTGAACATTATGAATTATTTTGGTGCGGAATTAAGAGGTTTTTCACTAAATATAAGTAAATGAAACCAGATAAAAGAATATTCAAATTGTTTTCTTCAACTAGTTAAAGTAATTAGTGCAATGATTAATTACTAAATCAATTACATACTTGAAGGGGAAGTACTGAATGTCAGAAGAAACATAGCAAAATAAGCGACCTCGAATTAACTTCTAGTTACCCATACAACATACATTAGTCAAGAGTTTAAAGTTTGCAGCCTAAATTAATATACTTGTTAGTAAATTGCGGTGGAAACGGTAGGTGGCACTAATTTGCTGTACATGTTAAACAAGTGCAGTTAAGGGAACAATTTGCAAGACAGTGGTTATTACATTAACATGATACATTACTTTCATTGTTAGTCATACGGAAACGAAAATGATTGCAGTCTTGTTATGTTAGTTGTTCTAAATACGAGCTGCAACAGACGATTCTATAGTTCTTCTGGGCAGAACTGCAGTCTGCATTCGGACTACTCGAGTGGGTCAATTTCCATTGCACAACCGGCGATAAATCAGCCGTAATCCAGTTATAGCCCGATGGCCGATGGTCGGCAACGTTGTTTGTGCGTGGTGTTCATAATAATAACGTATTATGTGGGTTGGCTATACTGCTCGGAGACTGCACAACGGGTCCACAAGTGGTTGCACTTAACTGTTATGCACTTGGGGCGATAGCTTTGGAAAAAAGGTGCAAGCTGCCGCCATCGTTTGCAATATTAACAATGCACATGTGTAATTTAATTATACATACGGTGTAAACTTCCACAAAACGCTGTTATATGGAAAAGGGTTGGGCTAAGGGTGATATTGTTTAATTCATAATATACCTACAAGTTATTCTCGGAGAATGCATCATTGCAATACATATTATTTACCATATTATAGATATTCTTAAAAGCTGGGCACACTTAACTATTAGTTTGGCTAATAGCATTATTATCTTTCAACTTTCCCTCAGTAGTATTTCTAATTCTGAAACTGTTAATTATTCGTGTTGGAAATCCACTTTAATTTGTATTTATGATTAAAAAACTTTGATAACTTAGTCCCACTGATTTATTAATAAAACAAATGGAAATAAAGGTATATTCATAAATAAATAATTACCACAGTGACAATGAAAACATCCAAGGAAAGAAAACTGCCCCAAACTTTTCAGTAAAGAGACGGTTCTTCCAATCGGTATGAGAGGTTAGTCCTGGAGATTCAATGTATAAACGAATTAGGTATTTGACAGGAACATACAGACAAAATTTCTTAATTATCTAAGAATGTATGAAGATAATTAAAAAAAAATACTAATTTCGGTTGTCGGTGCATGGGTAAATAAGTAATGTGAAATATTACTGCGTAATATCATTCAACTTCAATGAACTTTTAATTTTCAAAATTGAAACTACTTATCATATATCAGACAAGCGATTAAGTGGGTACCAAAATTATTTAATTATTATTAATTTGAAATGCGTATTACTTTTGTTGAAATGCTTGACAGATGCTTAGTGAAGATACGTTATAGAGAAAACGCGCGTGGATTCACTGAACAATGTCCAATAGTCATACTTTAGCAGCCCCTTTACGTAATATATTTTTTGAACAGCTACCCTTTTCATAAGCGGTGCCACGGGAGTGTAAATTCCTCATATTTTCTTTATAAATACCTTAAGCTTTACAAATCCCACAATTAAAATAATAAGGGTCTACGCTATTTTAGTAAAATATTAACACCGTTAAACTCTTTTCTGGTTTACACGTGAATTAAATTACGATAATAATCATTTCGCAATTTTTTTTGAATAATTCTTTAGTTGATATAAAAACGTAAGAATTAAATAAAAAATTAAGGTGTCACCGTTGATCACTCTGCTAGTTGTCCAAACCCAGCCCCAAGCACCAGAAGGTTCTTAGGTTTTCTGGTTTCTAGTGTGGAGTGTTTGGAGGAAGAAGTAGCAATCAGTAGACAGATAGGTATGTGTCACGAAGAGTGATAATTTATCTCGGGGAAACTTGACCGCTATTTGTACTTGCCTCGGATCACCTGGCCGTGAAACGTACTCGTACTTGTACCGACCGAGTCAGTACTAGATGAGATTCGGTTTCACTCCTGCAGCCAGGTAACTTATTATTATAGCACGATTTAGAGCTAGACAAAGCTGCTGTAAATTAGATTGATACTTTTGCATCTTGGGGTTTTATGCCATGATACCCCGTTATGATCGTTGATCTTGTATAATTAAACAAACTATTTTCGTCTGTCGGTGCATGCATTTGTGATGTGAAATATTTTCACGTATTCCTGCGTAATGTGTAAAATTATTCAAGTTCATTGGACTTAAATTTGGAACGGATAAGTATTAAATAACAAGAAAAGCGATTAAGTGGGTATCTATCTACCAACATTATTTTATTTAAATAATTAATAATAATAAATCTATATTTGAAATGTGTATTTATTTTCTTTACATTTTTAACATATATAAATCTGAATAATGATTTTAAAGTTTACTAACCGTGTTCAATCGAATGGTAAATTTCCGATCTTCTCTAGTCAATTTTTTGGTGGGAATGATCACGGTCCAAATATATTATACATACTTTCAGCCTAGCATAGATAATTAGCGACATCCCCTTTCGCACCTCCGACATATTTGAGTTACAGTCGCAGTGTGCTGATTGAAGGAGCAAAACATCTAGAACAGTGAACTCTGGGGTCATGAAATTCGCACATTTTTTCTGATTGAAACATACAGGTGAACTCAAATATTTTCAGATTGCAACGTCCATTTCACTGTAAAAAATTTCACTCCACAACAAAATTTTAAAAATATGTAAATTAATAAGGATGCTGTAATTCAGGTTAACTAGGGTGAGTTATCGACGATTATTATTTAACTCTTTATAGGTCATAAGCTAAAAACGGATAGTTTTGAGACCGGCAACATTAAGGTCTATATTTCTTTATGTTTACAAGTTATTATCGCCCTTATGGGTTGTAATGATTCTGAGGTAACGCACAGAGGTCTTGAATCGAACCAACCGCCCCGAAGTTCGCACATGTTGAGTAAATTTACGAAAATCGCGTCCTGGTCAGTTTCTCTATAAAATGATCAAAGCAGTTATCCTGTAAAGCAAATAAATAAAAGCATATTTTTCCTTACCACCTGTCTTTTTGTAATTAAAACAAAAATTTAAAAAAAAAAAATTTGACGTAAATGGACACCGGTCAGAAAAAAGAGCGCTGGAAAATCGAAAATTTTAAACAGACTAACCAAAAAAAAAAAGTTTTTTCTGTTTATCAAAATGAATATAGAACACATAAATAAAACCATTAAGGGCGTATCGTTAAAAAAAAATTGTCCTATAAAGGGTTAAAACCACAAAATTATTTTAAATCACTTAATTAACTACCTTTCCAGACAATAAGGGATTCCAGTCAATTAAAAAATATATATGAACCTTTATTTACAAACGCTGATTTAATAGTTAAAATAATGTTTAATAATCAAATAGTTTGCATTTTTCAAAGCCCACCGAAATCTGACGTGGTACGTATGACGTCATAAGTACCTAAGTTTTGTTAACAAATCCCAATGGAATATTCAGCAAGATTTCCAAAAATTAGTATTTTTGAAATAATTTGTCAACCCATAATGTGCAGTGTAATTTGCACAAAAATTTTCGGCATTTTAAAGTATGCTGCCGGGCAACCCGTGAGGTAGCTGTTTTTGTTCTGTCACAACCCCCCACCAATCACAGAGTGTTTTAGTGTCTCATGGTTTTAATCTTTTTTATGTGAATCCACACAAGATACCCAACTCCTCCTCTGAACTGTAACCAGTGGAACATTCTCAATTGGAGTATGTTGTGAGGTTGAGGGTAGTGGGGAGGGGAAGGATATGGGGAAGAATAAGGTGGGAAAGTATCTGGATATTCAGATCTCTTCACAAAACATGGCCAAAGTCCTTTCAAGCAACGTTTCAATTCTGAATGGTGGTCTTAAACCAGGGAGATAATGAGTTTCTTGACTTGTTTGATTTTTTACTCGACCACGGAGGCCGTCGTTTTTAAATGATGATTTATTAATTCTTTGTGTAATTATATATAATACAGGTCATACCCGCCTCAGAACAGAAATCTTCTAGTGAGGCGGGTTACTTACTTGTTTGTAAATGATAATATTATTTTAATAAACGCCCGGATTGCCAGCAATTTTAAAAAAATATTCAGAATCAGCTTTTGTTGATATGTTTATATGAATATATGTTTTTTAAGATAATATTTTTCACCCTAATTCCTTATTCAGAATTATCGTACATAGCCATGAAAATCGATAGTTTGATTTCATTAACATGTCACAGCCGTGATAGATGGTGTATTATGTGCAAATGTTCAGGATAACCGTCTCAATCTTACATCATAATTTTATATTCACGACCTAAAACCAAAAACAACAACAACAAAAACCGACTCAGTATAATATATTGTATTCCGATATCAGGAGTACAGAAATCAGTCGGATCAATCATTGCCCACCAAACACGACTGACAGGCGATGTAAAGAATTGTGCCATTAATTCTATTACCCCCGCTCCGCCCGGAAAGTTTGCTTTGGAAATGTTAACATTCGGAAGGCACCGGACGCATTATCGTATTAAACGTCGGTAGAAAGGTGAACCTGACCTTTTGACTGACATTTGTGTTTATTATTTTTTTATGAGATATTTACCACATGAGAGTTGAAAGAGTTTCCACAAATCGGTGAAGCTATGATATCCCCATTTTTAGGAATATTGTAGGCTGAAGGAAGTATAGGAGGAGAAAAGAAAAAGTAAAACGAGGCTGGTCACTAGACATATCCAAATCCAATTAAAACAACGTTTTTCCAACAGTTTTACTATTATATTTGGTCTTACACTCTGTTATTATCATTATTAATATAATAACTGCTGTTTGTATATTTACTTGTATTGTCTTACTTGTATGTATTGTTGTCTCCCTCCCACTAATTAATTATCCATTTGTTGTCTTTTTCAAATATTTTGTCTAGTATTGTTCTTTTAGAGTATTTTCTTCAGGGCCTCCTGTGTGGAGTTAATATTAAAAAAAGTAATATTATTTCTCAATCCATAATCGATAACTCTGTCTTAGTATTTAGTTATTATTATATCCATATGTAACATAATAAAAATAGTGGTTAAAATGCAAAGTCTTTGTTATATTTAAAAATATAATGCCTAACCATAAAGTAATATAATTTACTAAATCATGAATCATACCATCGCACAATGTGTTATAGAATTTGTTGGAAATTTAATATGGCTTAAATGCCGGGAAAGAAACAAAGACCACCAAAGTAGACAATCATAATATAAGCTCCTATATACCGTGATATAAAAACCTAAAAAACCCACATCAGAGAAAAGGGGTTCCATCACCACTGGTGTGTGGAGATAACGAAGACAATAGTAATATGAGATGTGCCATAAAATATGCATTACAAAAGAGGACTATCTTTTTTCTTCGTTCGTCCATCCCCTTCCCATGTTCCTCACGCTCCACAAAATTCTCATTTGCCGCTCTCACAGTCACTCTGGTTCCGGGCAGGAGAACTCTTGTGTGGTATTCAAATAAAAATATGAAAAACATTCTAAAATTTGTTCACGTTTCAAGGTGTTTTATTCATTTATCGAAGTGTACTGTGAATCAAAAACGAAACGGAACTAATGCACAACAATGAAAAGACCTTGTAAAAGTGTCTCTCCATGTGGTAGCTAAACCAAAATTATAACCTTGGATATTTCAAAAGATATTCGATTAACTTTGAAAATGAATGAATTGATTGAGAGCATATATTTGGGCCAGTAGAACTTATTTCATATTGTGACCCATTATTTTTTTCTGATCAGAAAATTTCAACCTCAACCACTTTGAGTTTTGATTTATTAACCCTTGAAATGCCGACCTCCTGCGACCTTGTACTTGTACTTCTTAGTGTGCAGGGGTAAATTGCCAATCGCCCGTCGTACGCCGGCTGACACTATTTTCTTAATAACTTACTTGTTTCCTGTAAAGTCATGTTTTTGAAAATTGTACCGTCTTACAAGATATTTTTTTAAATGCATAAAAAATAATATGTATCTCACGGTTCCATGATAACTCAACACAGTGACAATTCAACACACTTTTAAAAAATGATATAAAGTCATTAGAAACGATGAAAAAAAAATAAACCTAACCTAACCTAACCTACTTAACACCGTTAATAAAGTTTTTTGTTTCATCACTTTCCATGACTTTATATAAACTTTTAAAGATGTGATGAATTATCATTGTGATGATTTATCCGGTCACCGTATCTCACGTATTTTCCCTAGAATTCAAAGAAATGTTATTAAAATATATGTATATAATAAAGAAATACGAAAATATTCTTGGGGTTTATTTTATTTTCCATAGAGTGAAATAAGTGATCTTCACAATAAAAAATAAATTATATGAGACTTTCCCGTAAATAAATGCAGTTCCACTACTACCGTGTCTTTGAAAATATGAAATATTTTTCGGTTGCACAAATATAAAATTGTAAAGTTAAAATAAATATTTTTGCACTGTTTCGTCAAACAAGAGTATAAACTAGAATAATATTAAGAAACATTATTTCCTTGCCAGGCGAATAAAAAATTGAACGAAATTATGTTCAAACATATAATAAAACCGGGGAACGAGGATAAAGGGCGGTGAACTTCTAGCGAATCCACGGTGGATTCGTCGGCACGCCACGGATACAAACGTCTGAAATCCACGGTGGATTTTTCGGCACATAAAGGGTTAAGAGATGGAGAGTTCCAGCTGTTCGGAATTATGGAATTCACAGGTTTGGGGAAATCATGATGCTTAAGGAGGTACACAGTTATCCATATCTGGTCGTGGTAAAACAAGTTAAATACCTCTCAGCCTCGGAGATCGTGAAACAAATTTTAAATAAAAGATATTGGGCCTTACTAATAAATGTGTTTTAAATTTTACACAATTGATCATCAATCAATCATTAAATTATGTTAAGTGGTTGTTTATCAGTTGGATAAAATTTAAAACACGTTTATTGGTACGGGGGATCATGAGTAACACCTAATTGTAATTTGTTTCTTAATTCTTCTTTGTATCTGGTGCCTTCTCGTTTCTTGCAAGTTTAAGATATTAAAAATACCAATCATAAAAATCGAGGACACGCCCCCTTCGTTTGCAGGCTTACGTTTACGATTAGCGATTACAAACAGGCCCCGCCCAGTTCGATAGCCGATTATTTAAGTTCCGAACTGGTCCCTGAAGAAAAATCACTTAAATTTTAGTTATACAGACCACTAACTGCAGAAACCTTTAGTTTGGTTCCACAGAACACGATTTCAGAACCGGAGACGAAAAAACTGTAGACAAAGTGTCATTAGTCACCAGGAACAGATTCGTAAAGGAAGGACGCTGTCGCTTTTGGGGCAATTATCCGTCATTAATGAATCTCGAGTAAAAAATGAGAGTCGGAATAAACTAGCATATATGAAAGGGAAGTAAGGAATTTGTGATACGGCATAGGATTTGGGATATTTATTTCTCATATTTACAAGAAAACAGCGTGAAATTTAGATTAATTTTACAACTATTGAAGAAGTGAAATTTAGATTTATGTAGTACGATAGTAATAAAACAGAAGACTTGGGTTGTTCATACCATGTAAACACGATGGTCGAAGTAATTATGGTTGGTACTTACTTTACCTTAGACAATTTTATTACTAAAGTGATTCAAAACCTTCGAAATTCCAAGCTCCGAAACTTACAACGTAAAACGTGAATTCTCGCCATCTTAGATTACTTACTAAGTAACTTACTTGTTTGTGTTATATTTAATATTGCACCTCTATGTAGCTCCTCTAAGTTTTAAAATCGCAGTGCAGAACTCGTACGTGCTTAAAAATATATGGGATCCAACTGCACGGGCACTTAACTTTGAAGCAATTTCACAAAGTGCTTGAACTTTTTAAATGTCGCCTCGGATTTCATATTAATTTAAGTACAAACAAGATTCCATTTATTTTGGCGGCATTTTCTGCAATGTGTGAGCAGATTATTTTTTTAATGATCTAGTTACACGTGTTGGTACGATCAGTTTTGGATGATTGAGAAAAGAATAATCAACCGTAAATTGCTGACATTTATAGCGATGCGACAGCCTTTTGCTTTGAAATTAAGTAAAAGATAATGTAATAAGTTGATCAAAGTACACCGGTTGAAATCATCTCACAAAGGCTAAATTATTAAAATTTAAGGTTGTGTATGTAGAATGTATATATATCGACCAATAGGCGTGCAAAATAAACCGAAATCAAAGGCATGAATATAGACGTTTGTGATTATCAAACATACTAATTTCAGTTATCTGTGCTAGGCGTTAGTTAGTCCTGCGTGAGATCTGGTTCAATGAACTCAAATTTGCAATGAACTTAAGTGTCATTTTCAAAATTGGAACTGTTTATGTGTAAAATTCAGACAAGCTAAATAGTAGTACATACCTATAAATAAATATGCGCTAAAATAAATATAGTATGATATTTTTACATAAAATTATACTTATTGTTAAAATTGTTATTTTTATTTTTTTAAATTGTAATATACAGTGATTTTTAAAGTGTCTGCGCTAGTTTTATAATAAAAAAACATTTCGGTTGTGTATACGTAAAATTCAATTTAAAAAATACATAATTCTTATTATATTTTCAGTAGGTACCTTCTTTACATTTTTTTTAAAATTTTTACGGGTGTATGCTAGTTTATAATAATTTACAAGCACAAACCACGCAATAATATTATGGTTACAAATTATTCAAACGTGAAAAAAGATTCTCATGCGTAAATAAAATAGTATATATGGCAAGACTTTGTAACGCACAACGAACCACGATGTTACGATAACAAATTATAGTGATAAAAAAACAATAAATCGGTACTGTGATGGCCATGACTAGATAAAGTATAAAAAAGAATAAGCATATTTATAAAAATGAGCCAAGAAGTATTTTCTTTGACTAGGAAATGTTTAAAAGCTACAAATCGAGATGATAATACTACATTTGATAATTTCAGAAGACTGGAATAGTTTTTAAATAATGCCTGTTCTACATTAAATAAAAACGCACTTTAATGTTGATAAAATGGATATAGAACTAATAGTGTCTCAATAAATAAACAAGAAAAGATTTAGGTTCCCGCGTCCATCAACGTAAACTTCAAGTAAAATTGTCGAGAATTAGGTCAACTTCCTACGCCCGATATAATTCGAGATGCACAGATGTAAGCGCATAGATATATTATGTAAGCGCATCTATAAAGCACACGTAAACACGCTAAATTTTACAGTGCCACCGTAAATAAGCAATACGTGTCATTAACTTTAAAACTGGTTTCTACAAACTCTGCAAACTTGAATTTTAAAAACTGAAATTCTCTTAATAAAGAATTTGTAAAATAAAAGGTAATAAATTTTGTGGTAACTAATCATTGTTTATACACGGTGTCCGGAAACTCGTAGTACAAGCGGGAAACTGGAGAATCTACACCACATGGGGAACCCAAAAAAACATAAAGTTTTTTGATTTGAGCATTTTCAAAAAAAAAAAAACCAAAAAAAAATATTTTTCGGCTATTTTAGGGTTAAAGTTTTTTCTGGTGTTTAGGGTTGAATAACAGATGTTTTAACCCTGCAGAGCAGAAATATTTTATGATTACACCGGGTTAAATGAAGGGTGATTTCAAAATAATGCTTCAAATCCGAGTTTCTTCATTTTTTTTACTTTCAAATAGTTTTAATTAGTTGGGTACTTTGATCTTCAGTAATAATTTATAAGAATTTGATGTATAAATGTAATTTTATTCACGTGCATTCCCAGCGCTGCACAAATAGTACAGATCATGACATGATGTACGGCGTCTTCCTCTATTACGTCTATCGAAACATAGTTCCTAATTGCTATTCGTCATTGGTTTAAATCAGAGGTTCCCAAACTTTTTTGCCCCGTAGACCACTTGCCAAATTTTTTTTTCCGTAGACCCCCTGCCTGCCGAATATGAATTTTCCTAAAACTTTTAAACATCCCATGTGATAATAATTTATTTTTTTGGTAAAAATATTCCCTACCCTTGCCTGCCCAACAACCGGGTGGCGGTATACAGGGGCACCCTTGTGAGGTATTGTCACGTGATATACGATTCTTCAAAGTTCCATTTCCATAGTCAAAATGTCCTCAAACTTAGTTTTGATGTCTGTGTGAAGTGTATTTAAGTGTTGAACGTCATTATTACCCTGGACATTTTTCAAAAACAAGTTGGGGAACTAGGAAAATTCGCAGTTTCCAATGTGCAATGTTTTGCTTGGATATATTAATTCTGACTAGAAAAGGAACGTAGACAATTTATATACCTCAATTAACAACTTTACGAAATAGAAAAATACAAATATCAAATAAGTCATTTCTCAGTCTATTATATTTGTATTAGGTCTATTGTGTCATTTACGGAACTCCTAAATGTTGACTTGAGGTAAATGGGGGTCCGCTCGTATGTACCCCCATTTGAATCTCGTGGACCCCCAATTTTTTTTCTAGCTGACATAGACCCCCAGCATGCCGATATCGACCCCTGGGGGTCCATATAGACCACTTTGGGAACCTCTGGTTTAAATGTTCCAATAAGGCGTACCAGGAGCACTTCGCTTCTTCGTATACAAGCCAACAACACTAACGCATAATAACTAACCATACTCGCGCAGTCACAATATATACCCACTACGAAAAATTACTACACTTTCGACATTTTCATGATTCCTTTCTAATATTCAAAACTAATGTATTACATTTTTTAGTGTGATATAAATTATATGTAATTTATTCTATCTATCAGGGTATTTTGAGAATCCTTCTACGCTAATACCGGACCCGGACTCAATTGATATTCCGATTTTTATACGATAGCCTGTACAAATATAAAAGCAGTCATCAAAATAAATTAAGTCTCACTTAGGTTTTCCCCCGTTAAATATTATAATAATCTGTTCAGCTAGCCAAACATAATGTGACTACTGTGAGAGCGTAAGTACCTGCTAAAGCTCGAAGCGACTAATGTTGAGATGACGTCAAAGCCGCCATTTCTAAGAGAATGCGAAATACGCAAACACTGAAGCGCGGCTTTGCAGTGTCAAGTCTAATGCGAACGAAATGGTCACTGAAAATACGCCAAAACTCCACCAAGAGAATATTCACTAAACTGACAAAAAACACCACACCTGTACATTCCATATTTTTCAGTTATTGGATAAGAAAAATCAGTTTTTAAATTCCCACGAGGTCGTGTAGTAAAAATCATAGCCTAAAAACATGTTGATATTAATTTATAATAAAAACGCATCATTTTATAAAATGGCAACTATAGTTATCAGAAAATTGTTTTGCTGTGTACATAAAGCAATGGAAACAAAGCAATATCGACCTAGATTGTAAATAGTAACATCTGCGAGTTGAGTTTGTTGAGAATACGGGGCAATGCGGCATTGGTATTAAAACACGCCATACTTAGGCGTAATCCGAGGAGATTATTCACGGTTTTGAGGTGCACTTTTGGCACTCGTAAAGCAAGTTCATTGGCGGAATGTAAACGCTCCTGCCAGGGAATTGCAGTGTCAAGTACACAATCGGGCGATTCCGCGCAAACATTGTGAAACTGAGTTTATTATTAATACATTTCACGTATCTTCTACGGCTTTTTGTATTCGAAATTCATACAATTAATGAAGACATAATTCAAGTCTGTGGGTAATAAATTGCAATCTTACTACTTATTCCTCATTACCAAGTAGATAATTGAGTTCAATGACATCAATGAAAAGGTAAGGCAGATAATATTATGTACGTAAGTAAAAAAAAGGGTGTTGTGAGTTAAGAAGTAGAAGGCGATGTACTAAGAATCGTCGTATAAAGTTTGGAATCGGGCTGCTAACAATAACACTTCTTATGTAGATGACCATAAGGTTCAAATTCGTGTTCAACACTAGCCGCCTGTTTTGATTTACGTAAGAAAAACATCGCAAAAAGTATGTTCGATTTTATTGTGCTAAGTTCAGTCACAAATATTTAAATGTTTTGCGATAATTTTCTAAAGAACTTAATTTGCCACATTATACAAAAATAAAACCATAACCGAAAATGCGTTCGTATATAAGTAGGTGATTTTAAACTTTGCAGCGGTTTTTTCTAGGCCTGATACATTATTTTTTCTGGGGTTTTAAAAAGAAAATTCTCGATTATTTCAAAGGCCAAACGTGTAAAATAGCATCTAAAATAATTCTAAGAGATCAAATTTATAAACTTGATTTTGTATTACGTAGGGCTTCGTTGTAAATACTAAGATCATTGAACACATAATTTATCATTCTTCTTCTGATCCTCTCTCTTATCGGAGGTTGGGTATCATTAGGGCAGTCTTTTACAACGACGATTACTAGGTAGTGTAGGGCGGTTTTCCGTTGTCTTAGACATTGCTGTCCCATAACCAACATGGCAACTATAATAAACATATAATCATATTTTTAGAGGAACTTTTTTGTCGTATGAAATCTGGTAAACTGTGTCACAATTAAAATTGTAAAACACAATATAAAAATCTTGATTCATGTTTATGCTTAGGTTTATACATAGGAACATAATATAATCTTCAAAGTTCATTATCCCAGTTTGATTTACGGCAGTCTTAAAATGGGAGAGTAGGTAAGTTATTGAATGAATTTCATAAAACCAATGGCGTTACAATATTTATAGATGCGCTGTCGAAATCAAGACAATTTTAATTGCCGAGGTCGTGTGATACCTATAAGTAAATTGTATTTTAAAAAGTCCCAAAATGTCCTTGTATGTTATGAAAACATGATTTCATTACTCGGCAAATACTAGTAAAAGCATAAATAAGTCAATGAGTAAAAGTCAAGAAATACCATTCAAACGTAAATACACACAAATTATTTTATTATTATTAAAAATACAATTACTTCAATTGTTTTATTATCAGAAGATTTTCAGCGTCATTACAGAAAGTGAGATAGCGAACGTAAAAACACGTAAGTATAAGAAGGACAATCTAATGGCAGTAGGTCGTCTCATACAGTAGTCCGTGTTCATATTATAGTGTAAGTGAGTAAGCCCATCTTGTTATCTCAGTCACACTCGTGATGTAGAATATTTATAGTATTCGACGAAAATACGAAAACGTCGCCTGCCATCGTTTATTTCGTTCATACGCATATATTTTTTGAATGTCTATCTTTGTCATACACGAACAACGTTTGAATTAAGAATTTACCTGAAACATAATAGTGTTTCGTATCACAGTTTGTGAGACAATAGCAAGTCTAGATGTATTGTAACTTCATTGCAAAAAAATATGAAAATAAATTCGAATAAAATACCAATTAAATAAAAAAAAACTAACAGTTAACTAGACAATAATATGACTTAATGAACGTTTCTAGATTACTTGAACAAGCTATTAAGTATAACTACGTTAAAGAGATAAGCACCCAATAAAGCACCGAAACATTTTAAAGTTTCTCTCATTAATATTGCATGACTTTGCCATTCGTTATTATTTTAATTGGGTTCTATTCAACGTAATCAGCATTATGCATTACCGATATGCGGTATTCCTGGTAAACTAACTGAAAACATCTTAGCAGTCGGTGGCATGGCGTCAGTGTCGGCACTTATTGGGAAAACGAGAAATCCCTTAACTTACAGTCAGTTGTTTTACAGAATTTGAAAAATAAATCAAATTTCATTAAATTTTGTAAAAGTTCTAATTCGGTTATTATTTCAGTTGTGTGAATAATAGAATTTGAAAACTAACTTTTAAATTTAATGAATTGTTTAAATTCTGTGAAAATTCTAACATAATTTAGAGTATAATAAATAAACACATCTACTTTTATTAATGTATGTTTTTTAAAATATTCATATTTTTTGGTCTGATAGAGGATTGAGCCTTCCTCCCCAGGGACTGGAGTCAACAACGCTAACACCTAAGCCAAATTCTAATTGAATTGTACCGACATTTATTTCCAATAGTGACTGCTGTAAATTTTTATTTATTTAATATAATGTAATTCAATTACAGAAAAATGCGTGACAACGCGTGTATCTAGTGAGTTTCAGTTAGATCGCATGTCGGGAAGTGGGTTAGTTTCCACTTCCAAGATTCAATTTCATTCATTTATTCCCAAGTAATTTTAATAACAAAAATATGTATGGATTACTTTATGGCAAGTATCACTATTATATTTATTTATACACACGATTTATATAACACGAACTATTTATAAATATAAAAAGTTGTTATCAAGTAATTCGTACGCATTTTTGTTGTTAAAACTAGTTCTATAAATATCAAAGATATTGGTATAAACCAATACCAACCCTCCATATAAATGGAGGGACTACTTTGTGACCTGTATCGGTTTACCTCTTGTGATAAAAATAAAATAGAATTTGAAGAAACCCGATTGAAAATATTTTTACACTAGAATAATAAAAAAAAACAAGGCAAATTATTTATAAACAAGTTCTACTGTGTAATTAATATTATGCGTGACTTGATCGCCTTCTTAAGGCAATTACAGTTTGATAATGCCTTCAGAAGGCGAAATAAACTGTTTTTATTTTATAGATAGAATATATAAAAAAATACTCAAAATTAAAATAGATCTATAAACTTGATAAGAATAAAAAAAGTTTAGTTCCTGCGTTGATACAATGTTAAGTTAACCATGTCAAGCTGTTCGGTTTGTGCAAGATGCTGGAGATGTAAAGATGCCAACGCGATGTCTGTAGTCTGCATGCACATTACCGGAATAATGGCATTAAAACACAGCACTCTGAATGCCGCAGATGAGACGAGACAAGAGGCGAAGAGCAGTTTGCATGACAAAACGTTCCCCGACTCGGGGAGATTAGTTACGTATGACGTGGAATTTCCATCAAAGGAGGCCCGGGCTTCGGGCTGGCCGCGGTGAATGGCTCATGTTATGTTGTTATTACCTCCAAATGGGAGTCCCATGACATTGACGTATCTGACAGGACTCGAGTCCTGACTAAAACTAGTGACTCGAACAGTCCCATTGTTTGATTTACACGTTAGAATTCAACCCACAAAATATGAAAAGAAATGGTTTCAGATATTAGAAAACACCCCTTACTACATTTTTTCGGATTCAAAAATCTTGCAACAAAGTCGTTATTTTTATTTTTTTCTATTTGTTTTCCTTCTAGAAAAGACATGGCATGATCAGGTGAATCAGATACGTCAGGTTATAATATATATTAATATAAATATTCAGAAAAACGGAAACATATCTATGAAATGACGAATGTATGGAAACACATGAATGAAGCAATGAGTGTTTGGTAAGACAAAGTTGTGTGGCCTACCATCCTATCTGCCTACCCCTGTGGAAAACGGCGTGAGGTTAGTAAAAATATTAAGCAAGCATTAATAATTGTACGGCTGGATACGAATTTCTCTTACAATTTTCTATGAAATTCCAATATCAATCACCATAAATAGGTAAAATCACTTAAGACATCATTTCAAATTCGTTAAACGTTTTTGAAGCTTACAATATAAATAAATACCTGCGGTCCATTATTAACCTATTTAACTATTAATTCTTCGTTTATTACAAGGTTTACCCTAGAGCCCCATCGTAAACAATAAAACACAAATCGGTCCATAAAAAACTTCTTAAAACTAATAATGGATGCGATCGGAACACCCGTTCTTTCCTGTTGGGTTCATGAGAACGGGTCGTTTCTTAGACTATTTTTCGTAAGTCGGCTCGTATGTGGAACGAGCTATCGGCATCTTTTTCCTCCTTTATATTATCCGGACCTCTATTTTAATTGTGAGCTATGAATATTGAAAATATTCCTATTAAAATAATAAAAACCAAGACAAAACGTTACACTGTTTATTTACTAAAATCTCGGGCGAAACTGGTTAATAAAACTGGCATTAAATCGAAGTCTGCGGAAGCAAACAATAATTCAATGTGGTAAATCATTATGAATAACAATTGTAAATAGTTACTAGTGCCATCTGAACAGGCCATAGGAACGTATTATTTGCGCAAGGTTTCAGAAGGCAAAAGTTGTAAATATTCCAAAGCATGCAGACGATATTAATCTCGCCAATAAGAAAACAATCATACAGTTAATACCACGAGAAGCGATTAACATGAGCATCTCATTTAAAACGCAATCACGTTCTTTATAACTTTACTTTAACTCGTAACAGAGGACAGAGATAAAAGAAATGTGCATAACCTTAGCTAATTCTAAGACCAAACGAGCTTTATTTTTTTTTTAAATGCATACATGATTTGCATTTTAACGGCAGAATTACAAGAAGCCAAAACAGATCCTTCTGAAAGATCAGTCCCCTAAAGCCATACCCGCAGTTCAGTATTATTCATGTAATATTTATTTTCTCATAACAATATAAATTTCTAAAATCAACCTATATTTTATGATTTTGAAAGAGCAAGGCCAATTGGCCCAGTATTCCGTACGCCAATAACAAAAAATAACAACAAGCCTTCACAAGTTAATTGAAAGAAGTAGGCACATTAAATTGTTCATAATGGTGTCCCGATACTAGTCCTGAAGATTGTTACTCCAAGTCCTGATGAACAGCAATAATGCATGAAAATGGAAGAGGAAGGACGGAAGTATGACAAACGTGCGTATAACGAATGAAGTTATCTAAAAGTTAAGCGTATATACTAGAACCGATGTATGGAACAGTATGTCAAAGATACTTCCGTACTTAGTATTTGTTCGTAAGTATTGCGCGTCTTTAGAAATTTCCAAGTTCCCCCCCCCCTCCCCACTCATCGATTCAAAAAAAAATATTGCGGGAAATTCAGTACTGAGTGAGCAATACCCCACACAAAACAAACCAATTCTGAAATCTAGGGAATGTTAGGGAAATCAAAATTTTGGGCATACCATCATTGGTAAGTAGGGATCGGTTCTGTCTCCGACTTTGTTTTTGTTGCACATCAATGACCTTTTGACATGTGCGCCGATTCATTGTTACGCGGATGACAGTACAGTTCATGATACCTTTTTGTTTGACAAGCCCCCAAAGGGCACAAAAACTCCAACGGCTCGGAGGGCTTTGAAGCAGAGAATGGACGGTTATCTCGAGAGTATTTCCTCCTGGGGTAAAAATAATCTCGTCGAATTTAATGTTTCAAAGACCCAATCCTGTCTGATTACGTCTAAAAGGGATCCAAATGATAATCTAGTCTCCTTCAACGGAAGCAATCTTCCGAACAGGCCTTCCATTGATATGCTTGGTATAACTATAAGTGACCAGCTCAGGTACGGGGGCTCCATCGAAGCCAGAGTAAAGTTGGCCTCTCAGAAGCTGGGCGTACTGTACAAGGCCCGCAGATACTTTAATAATACACAACTGCTGACCCTGTACAAATCGCAAGTGCGCCCTACTGTCGAATTTGGCAGCCATCTCTGGTCCGGAGCCCATCTCCCAACTCTGGGCAAAAACGGGCGGTCCGTTTGATAGATTCCCCAATCTTAACAAACGGACTGCAATCTTTAGAGCACAGGCGTCAGGTAGGTATGCTGTCCTTGTTCTATCGGTATTACAATGGAAGATGCTCCGAGGAACTAGTGTCATTGATCCCTTCGGCACCGGTGCGTAGTCGGGATACACGCCAAACGCGCGCCCAACATTTGTACACAGTTGACACTTGTCACATGAGAACGGGTCGCTGTGGAACGAACTGCCGGCCTCTGTGTTTCCTCCCTCCTACAACATGGGACTCTTCAAGACCCATGTTCATTCCTCTTCCTCTCCACAAAAAGACCCTCCACACAGCATCCCCAAAGATGACATAGGCCCTGAGGGAAATTATTTTCTTCACGGCCTCCTGTGTGGAGTTAATATAAAAAAAAGGTGAATAACAAGTGGGAAATACTAAGGAACAGGTATTTGGAATAAGTATTTATTCTCACTTATACCAGTTGTTCCTAGTATCAAAACGAGATAGTACGACTCGCCTTTACTGCAAACCGTTGCCTTACTACAGCGAATTTAACTTTCTGTGCAGGGTCTTGCTGCATCTGCAGTCGGATGGAAGAAGCCGGGGAAGTGACAGGAAGACTTGAAGACCGAGTGAAATAAATATTTATTTTTTTGAGTCGGGTAATGGAATAGAAATAACACTGGGTATGATTGAGACCAAATGTGAATTCTAATGAAGAAAGAAGTGTGCCCCAGCACAGATTTGCGTGGCTCTCTATCCTCTCTGCCTAAGCGTTCTGAGAAATTCCGTGATAGCCATAAAGCTAAGGCTAACAATGCTCGATACAATTTTTTTTTAATTTGTATAACAAGAAAAGCCTTTTAGACATAATAAATGATAAAATATCAACGACATATTGTTGTAGTCACATGTTATTCAAATAAAACGTTTGTATTATTATAATAATTAGGGTAATTTCATGTCACGATACAGAGAAGCTATGCGGACATTAGAAAGCGACTATACAAAATGGAAACATTCACAGAAAGAAAAAAACAAACCATTGTGCATGAAGAAAAGATAAAAATGGAAATTTAACAACACAAGGAAAAAATAACACATAAAAATACAATTTACAATACAAACTCTGCGTTTATGAAAGTATCGGACATTCGAGTGTACATATAGAAATTTTCTGAAATAACTTTCAAATAATGTTCATTACAAAAATGTGTGGGGTAAAAATGATACAAAAAATGCATGTTCAACAATGAAAACACTATAATAAAATAACCGATTTTCAGGCTAGTTTAAATACATAAAGAACACTTTTTTTAAATAAGTTTTTTTACATCTATTTTTATTTTAAAATTAACATTTGTTTGGTTTGACTGAGGATTGAACCTTCCTCCCCAGGGACTGGAGTAAACAACGCTAACACCTAAGCCACATTCAAATTAGATAATACCTACCACATACATTATTTCATATAGAACATTTATTTCGTTACTGATGTAATTTTTAATTTATTAAACATAAGAAAAATGCGTGCGTGCATGAGTACCACCAAAAGTTGGGAGAATGCATTGTCATCGACAACGAGTCTATCTGCCGATTTTTAGCTCGATCGGTTGTCGGGAAGTGAGCTAATTTTCACTTCACTTAATCAATCAAGAAAACAAATAGACGTATTTAAAAAAATACTGTTACTAAAATAGCCAAATAATTTCCGCTTCGAAGCATCATGATTATGTACAGCGTAGTATTTTATGAAAGAAAACGTTGATTTACAGGTACAGGCACGTGCAGGATGAAAATATAATAACAATAAAATAATGATAATATTATTCGTATCAACAGTAGACACAAATATGGAGAAAAAAAACCAAGGCTAGAATGGTAAATAGCTAAATGTGCTATTCCATTGAATTAGAAAATATATATTAAAAACTTATTTTAACAGAGGCGTTTACAATTTGAAACACTCGCGTTGCAAGTTAAAAACCTACGCTAGAATGGTGGATAAATCGTAAATAGCTAAATGCGCTATTCCATTGACATTAAAATATATAGATTACAAGCTTATTGTGTTGCAAGTTAAAAAAGTTATTATAATGTTTGTTCCATCGCGGAATAATTTTCGAGGTGATTGATGGATTTGGCGAATGAGTTTTCGCATGCCATAAAGCTGCATGCCTTTTAAATATACATAATGTTACAGTTTTAATAATGATTATGGTGTCAGCGTAGTGCTCCTCAAATATTTTTGTAATCTCAAAAAAACCGAGGCATCGTGGTACACATGCTATAAATGCTATTATGCTATAAAAATCATCCATTATTATAATGGCGTCTACAGAATTAGATTTCAAACCATAATAATTTCAGGCCATTAATACTATTTTTAACTAACGACTTTTTAAGAAACGTAACAGTACGAATGTATAAACACAGTCCTCCCTCCAAGGGATTACTGTTACAAGGGGCGGACTGTTGGTTATCGTGTTGGTGTTCTTATTTTAATGATTTTCTCATGTTCATGTTTGTAGACCTCGTCTTCATATTTGTAGACCTCACATTCATGTTTACTGATCTACATATTTGTTGATTTCCTCATCCTCATGTTTGTAGACCTGTTATTTATGTTTATTGATTTCCTCATCCTCGTGTTTGTAGACCTGTTATTTATGTTTATTGATTTCCTCATCTTCATGTTTTTAGGCTGTAGGTTGTTATGTTAGTGTTATTTCATTATGAAGTATGTACGAGAACTAAGAAATTAAGAACGGTAGAATTTTTCAGAATTTCGGATAGGTATATAGAAATTCCAAAAAACACTATTTATTTTTATTCCAATTCTCGGATTTCTCCTGCTACAGAGGGGATAAGGACATACGTAAAATCGCCGTTGATATCAGAATTTACTTTCATTTTCACAAAAAAAAAATAATACTAAATCAGGAATCACAAATTATTTAAAATCGATTAAAATTATTTACAAAATGACCGCATATAAATAATAAAGACGCTAACAAATAACCGATTTCTAACCTCCTTTACTTCTATTAATGAGCAAGGTTTGAAGGATATTATAAAACACTGATATATAATTATATCATGAAGTCATTTATACAGAGTGTTAAGACCGTTAACCCTTTCAGCACCGCTTTTTTATTGTCACATATAGGCCATATATCAACATTGATAACACCTTAGACAATTATTTGGTAATTTTTGGTAAATATTTTTTTTTCCTCAATAATTTAGAATATTTTATAATTTGGTATGAATTATTTTTTGGTCAAGGGTTATTTTTTATCACCAAGGAAAAAACCTATCGAACACACAATTGTTTAATTTTATAAAATATGAATTTACTGTGTAACATGCATAAATATAAGGATAACATAAAAATAACAATGGATCCCAGTCCAAGAAAAATAGCGAAAATGGAATCTGTCATTTTATTTACAGTTTTTGTTGCTGCTGTAATAAAGGTTGAATTTTTAATATCTATTTCCCTAAAGTAAAGATCACTTTTTTATATATATCCGATATTTACATCATATTTTGGAACCTTGGTAATTAATTAGGCAATTCGAACCGCGGCCACAGTTTAAGAAGAACTGTGCAGCGGACAGAGAGTTAATTTGTTCCGGTCCGCGAATGCCTCTCATAAAAATACGGCCATTATTAGCTTTGCGTTACGTAAAATAATATACGAATTATCTAACACACCTCGTTGTAGGCATTGAAATCCTGATAAATTGGAAACACTGATGCCAATGGGCAGAGCCGTAGAAAGTTAATGCATACATTAATGTTAAATAGTAATTATGTTATGTAAAAAAATAAAAGCGTACGCAAATAAAAGTTGATAAAGACGACACCGACTGTCAAATTCTGAGTTGCACATATTATTGGAAAAAACAAATAACTTATACAAAGTCGTAATGAAGATTTGTACAATAATATATAAACCATCAATATTTAGGATCAGGTATAATTACAATGAAGGCACGTGTATTGACTGGCCTCGAAGCATGTAAAGATTTATTTCACTGTGACGTAGTTATTTTAATTTATTTGGCAGCTGATTGCAAGACGTACCTACACCTATTAAAGAACGTACATTATTGCTAAAATAAAACATACATTTCATATATTTATAACATGAGAATAAACGTTGAATTCTAGAGTCGCGAAAGAAGTTCCATAATTCAAATTAACTGTCTTTATAAATCAAAATTTTCAATAACATATTACATCTGCTTGTACCTAAATAGAAAAACGCAGAGTATATGCAAAAATGCAGAGTTTGGCAACTCTACAATGGAAAATTACTTGAAGCGTGCATCTATCAAAGTACCTGCATTATAAGATTGATTATACAGATTCCCTTTGGGGGCGTTCAGATCCTACCTACCGGTTATGCAATTGTAATGAACGATGACACTTTTGTAGTACCTTACGAAGGATATGAGAACACAAATTTTAATTTGGGTAAACATAGACATTCAAAATAACTGCGCACACGCGCCGGTTTCTCCCCATCTCTCTTCCAAACAAAACTAACTGAAATACAAACTACATTTGAAAAAGATCTGCTTGAAAAGTTTATTATAGTTAGTTACAAGTTTCAAGATAGCAGCTACATTTAACTGTATTTATTTCTAACCCTCGAAAGAACAATTAATAAAGTCTCGTTAACAAACTCGTACGGCGACAGGTGATTAAAAATGTATTCAAAACATAAAAGAAATGTGTCATCGCTGAATAAAAGAAAGGACTGAAACGAGCTTCCAACATCCACTGTCGAAATTATTTCAGGTGACACCATAAATCAAGCTCTGCATTTAATTGACGCCGGTCACAAATTAAAAAGGACAGTCCTCATCTGTGTCATTGAATATTTAAAAATAACGGTTCCGCATTCAGGGGTATTGGCGCGGGTCCAATATGGCCAAATGTATTAGTGGTCGCAAAGGCGGCGCGTCTGTTCGCCGTCGGCCTGGCCGCGCGTCAACGTTTCACTCCCCGCCACTGTCAGGTGTGACAGGGGGCGGGCTGGAACCCGAGCAAGAAGCGGAACTGTCGCCACTAGACTTATAGAGAAAGCTCAGCCAAAAGACAAACAAATACCAAGATCTTTAACGCCTCTAATAACAGAGGCCAAAGGTGTAACAGAAAAGTAAAAGAGAGTCAAAACCGAAAGTATTTCAAATTCATGGTGAATATTATAACAATATGTTTATCACCAGATCTTTACTTGAATAATGTAAATCCACATTATGACAGGTTTCAGATAATAACCGTACCTAATGGAAAAGATAATGTTAGAAAAAGGCCAATCGACCGCAGTATTTTTAGAAAAAGAGATTTATAACCTTCATAGAAGGACTGAAATAAGCAGGATTAGATATGACATGGAAGCGTGCCGACTGTCGTCGAGCTACTACCAAACTGCACATACTAACACTGAGCAAAACCAAAATGCTCTTACTTAAGAAAAATATGTTACTTAGGTAGTAAATCATAATTATTAATATATATATTATTTTTGTTTTAATTAATGTACACTTAAGTTAACAAAGCGAAATATGTATTTCTTTTAACTTAATTAATAACTAAAAAACAAATCGGCGGAGCCAAATGAAAGTTTTGCATTTAAGCCTGTGACAGACCACGCTGTATTTTCGTGGCTTGGTATATTTCAGCATATAGCTCGTCATGCATTCCCATTGGTAGTGTATGGCGAGCGATATGCTGAAATAGGCTAAGCCATGATGCGTTTAGCGTAATGTGTCGCCTACCTTAATGTGAAGGCAAAAAAACACAAAAGCAGACGTAAATGCGTATTGCAGTAGTATTGGTGAACGATGTTAGACGACACTTTTGTAGGCACGAGAAAAAATAAAATGTTATGACGTGATCCATCTCCCTTGATTATGTTAGTGAAAATATAATTCGTATATAAGTCGGTTATATATAGATTGGGATAGTTTCATAGTTGTACGGCTTTACGAGTGAACCCAACATTTTATTACGACTTTAGTTTGGGTAATAAAATCAGACAAAATGGGAACTCGCCTAGACTACAAAATGATATCGGATTTGTTGGGTTTAGGTTTAGAGATAGATCTCTAGTGAATTCTGAGTGGAAACGATTCGAAGCAATTTGCAATCATTTCGCACGGTTACACAATCGAGATAAAGTCACATATAAAAAAATTAACAAAGACTTTGATGAGTGCAGACAAAAAATATTAAGGCAACGTTATATGCGCAAGTAGAAATATTATATTACATGTTAAATGTTCCTTGTGTGTGCATGTGATAATTATTTAAGAATCAGGGGTCGGGAACTGGATTAAATTACAGAGACTCATTAACTACTATACTACCATAGACTACCATAACACGGGCATTAGCCTATGGTAGTAAAAAATTGTAATGTTTAAAATCGATAAAATAAAATAAAATAATAAATAAAGACCTGCAGAACAATTACTATAAAAAATCACATTTTTCGTTTTTAACTTTTGAGCTTGTTGACTTTATTCTCCATACATATCGACCATTTTGAACTAAAACAAATTTGAACCCTCTTTGTGTTTTCTGGTTTGTGTGGAATTACTAAATGAATTCTTCATTTTGAGAGCTGAACAAATTTCACTACGCCAGAACCAAACCGTTCGCGAGTTCTTTGTTACACATTTTTTTTCGTCGAGAACCAAGAGGTTGAAAAAAATTCAAATTGAAAAATCCAGAAGAACCCTACACATTAATACATTCCCGAGTACCTATGCGTATTTGCATCAAAATTGCAAATAACAAGAGTGCATGTATATTTTGCAACATGCGAAAATGTAATGTTGTATTGTCTGATAAATTTGTCCCACAGTGTATGAACATAGTTATGTTTAATGTTTATTCTTAAAATTATTTTACTATTGTTTTGCATTTCGAGTTAATCTAATTACATTGTTTTGTTGCAAAATCTGTTCATTTTTATTGTTTTGTCAAAAACAGCATGTGCTGCGCTGTTCAAATAAAGAAATGTATTCCAAGTACTTCCGATACGTTCTACGTCCAAATAACGTCTATGCGATGTTAATCTGCAAGGAAATCCATTGCATTGTTTTCGCATCGTACTTTTTACGTAATCTAGTTATTAAAAGTCGAAAGTGTAAGAAATGCTAACGATGAAATGTACTGTAAACCTGTTTTAATGACTGACGCATATCAGATCATCTAAACCAGGGGTCGTGGAACTGTTATGGATATTAGCCAGAAATTTATAAAAAAAATAAATTAGACGTTACTTCACCCGCCATAACACAGAGACACCTCTAGCATGGCAAGTGTATCTACTGTACATTTTTTTTATATCAAATAAAATAAAATATAAAGCTAACATTAGATGTTGCAATTTTTGTCGTGTATAGGGTTTCTTTAAAGCTAAAAAACAATTTTGCAATTAGTAATAAGGACAATAAATAATGTATAAGAGCATAGTAATAATTAGTAAGTTGAATCATGCCTCACTAGGCGAACCAGTATTGAGGCAGAATTTTTAGCAAAAGTATAATTTAAATTCATAATTATAATCATAAACTAGTGGGCCCAGGCAGAGAAGAAATATATTTATAGAAATATATAAAATACATAGAAAACAATTTCGATATACATTTTTCTTTTTTTATTAATCTTATATTCAAGTGTAATAAATAAAATGAAAATTCGTAATTGATAATGGATAAAAATTAAGTGTTATAAATGATCTCAAGTCTGAGTTGTTTTGAACTATAGTAATGAATTTTAATTTAATGTAGTGCGATTTGGTGAACAATATTTTTTGCTAATATGAATTACGACCCTTTTTTCCTACAAAAAATCCGTAAAATCGCATTTAAAATATTGAGGAGAGGGGGTTGCACAGAAGTTAAAATTTGTGGTTGTATGTATTTTTGGATGATAAAGCTGAACAAATAAAACTAAATTAGTTAATTTTTTTTTAGATCCCGATAACTACGCCATCTATTGGTTTCATGCTGGAAATAACCATACACATTAACAAAATTTCATTGAAATCGGTTAGGCGGTTTGGGAGATTAGCGTGTATGAACACAGTGATACGTGATTTTTATATATTTATTTATTTATTATCACACGCCCTAATAGGCTTTTACACACTACAAAGTTTAATAGTAGAGTATCACAGTTATCATAAATTCTACAAAATTAAAACAATAAAGGAAACATAATACAACGAAAAAAGAAAAAATATTAAATGTTACAACAAAAGCATATAATAAAATAAGATACATTAGTAAAAATGATAAGAAGTCTCACATAAATAGATATTCAAAATAAAAATATATATATTGCGGAAATTATAGATGTCTATTTGTGTCTCGATATATATTAAGATACATTGGATCCTGATGAAGAAACCATTGGTTGTGTAAATAGTGGTGTAAACAAAGTTCGTTATTTTCATTTCATTAAAATGACGCACAAAGAAAATTTGCAAATTATTGAAGAAATAATAATATGAATTTAATAAAGATTTTTACCATAGTATTAAGTGGTTTGAAACATATATGCAGTATCCACATTATTACAAGGGATTCGAAGCTATCTCTAAAGGGCTCTAGAATGAACGGGTCAAAGATTATTCGATCATGGAGGCGCGCGTAAGAGATAATAATATATTGGCGGTGGTGCATATTTTATTCGAATCGTGGCAGTTCAGAATTGTAAATGGGCCAAACCAGTAGAGATCCGGTAGCCAGTACGCTACCGCAGTACCAGTGGCTACCAATAAGGGAATTGGGAATGCACTTCGACCACAACCAATTATTTATTGGTACCATTATTTTCAATCACTAAATGAATATTGGATATATCGTTGAAGTGGTTTCAAGTCTTATTTTTCCCTGGGGTTCGATTCTGGTGGAAACATGGAATCCCCAATTTTGGGAATGTTGTGTTGCTGATGGAAGCGGAACGGAGATACACGAACAAAACTTACTGATATAAAATATTGCTAATTTATTGAAAATCTGGTCAAATTATTCGTACTCCTGTAGAAAACAGGACTTTAGGCCTGTAACGAATGAATTGAAAGACGAATGTGTTATGAGGATGTCGTAAAACGTGTTCGTAAAGATTATAATGTTTTAGAATTTCGTCGTTTTCATATTTATTAGGATAAGCGCAGCTGCAAGAAAACGTGTTCCGATATATTCTGAATTTACTGATATTTTGTTGACAAATGACGTACCGTACCGTAAATCAGCAGTACTCATTTTCTCCGCGTGGAGATGGGGAATATGAAGGTTGGAAGGAACCACGGCTAACCAAACAAGAGAAAGCAAACCAGAGAGCCATAGTGAGAGTATCTGCCAATTCAGAACATTATATTCATAAAATCTAATTTATTCTTGATTCTTAGGTGGTCGATAACCCGAAGGGTAAGATGCTCGGCTAGCAGTTGGGGGATCGCATTAAATACCAACAGCGGGTATCGACTTATCTTAATCCATTTTCAGCGATATATGTTGCTTAGTGAAAACAGTTTTACGTAACCATTATAAATTAAAGCATAAAACTACGTAATATAATTTTATTTTTAATTATTATTTTTAATATATATATCACGTATGAAATTGAATATGAGATAATCCATACAGGAAGCATCAGCAACCGACGAAATACATATATAGGTAAATCATTTTAATGTGCACAGACAATTTTAATAGTGCATCCAACGAGGAAATAACTT